>NW_007006921.1:0-793 GCF_000164805.1 Carlito syrichta
AAAAACCGGAAGCCTTGCAAGCCTGGGCCCTCATACCCCTTCCCCAAGCCCCAAGGCGGAGTGTGCACGTCTGTCCCTGCCCGTCCCTGCCTGTCCCTGCCTATACCTGTTCATCCCTGCTGGTTCCTGCCCATGCCTGCAGGCGTCCATGTGTCTGGCCCATGTCTCACTGGGTTTCCAACATGTTTCTGATGTCCCTTCCTGAGTTTCATGGTAAACTTCATGTGTCGGCATGTCCAGGGTCAAGCAGGCATCTAGATGTGGTATGAGGGTGTTTTGTGGCTGATGGGCATCTGTGGTCAGCTGACCCTGAGCGAAGCAGAAGATCCTTCCGGCTGTTGGTAGGCCCTACCCAGCCAGAGGGCTTAAAGGACAAAAGCTGGGGCTTCCAGGAGAAGAAGGACAGTCGTGTGAAGACTGTCCCTGAGCTGGCCACCTGCCCTGACCCCACAGGTCTCAGACGTGCCGCCCTGCTCACCATATGCACTGATTCCCTGAAATAAATCCCTTGGTATACATTCGTGTCTCCTGCCAGGTCTGCCTCCCTGAAGGCCATGACTGACAGAGACGCTGATTTATGGGCACATTCATCAGAGGATCAGAGGCAGTGGTTTCTGTGACAACAGGAGGTACTTCCATCCCCCACCCCCAGAATTGATCCAAGCCTCTTAATTCGAGGTTGTTCCTCCTTCCATCAAGGTCACCCTCCAGCCTATGTGCACTTCATGGACCCCAGACTTCCCCCTTAAACCCTCCTGTGCTCTGCCGTCTCAAAGCTACAGCACCACACCAA
>NW_007006922.1:0-637 GCF_000164805.1 Carlito syrichta
CCCTGGGGTCCTCTCTTCTGCTGGGTCCTCAGCACTAGCACGTGTCTGGCTCATGGTGGGTGATTATCATTATAGCTTGAATGGGGAAATGAGCAAATAGATTCTCTGAAATGCACAGAAACGTCGCTGAGTCCCTTGGAAGGGGGGTTGCTGTCTTTTGGCCACACCTATGGAGGCACAGACTCCTCTGGGCCTCAGTTTCCTCAGGGACCACACCATGGCCTCCTGCTGGGGTTCTGTCCCCTCCTTCCAGCACTGGCTGCCCTGTGCTGATGGCACCTTGCGTATCTCCCAGCCATCCCAGCCTCTGTCCCTCCATGGCTCTTGCCTGGCCAGCCACACCCCCCTTGTCCGGTCATCTTTGGGGCTGACCAGTCCAGCCAAACTCCTCTGCCTGCTCACATACCCCTTGGAAGCCTTGAAAGGACCAGCCAAGCTGACCTGAGTGCACAAGGCAGATGCTGGTGCTGGTGCCCTGGCAGTAGCTTCCTGCCATGCTGGCTCCAGGAACCTGGCTACTCCCAGGTCCATTCACATGGGGACAGAATGCCCGATGTGGCCCAGCTGTCGTGGACATGCCATCTGGGGCCACTGCCTGGGGCTGTTCACACAGCCCAGAGCCCTTTCTCAGACTCTC
>NW_007006923.1:0-353 GCF_000164805.1 Carlito syrichta
GGAATTGCATTGGAAATAGGGTGAGGTAGACACAATAGAGAATGTACTTAATAAATAATTGATAGGCATAGAATGGAGAAGGAGGAGTCAAGATGATATCCAGATAGTTTTCTTTTGTAACTGAGTAAAGAGAGAGATGTGCACAGAAGATTTCAATTTGTGAGTCATCAGCAAACAGCCAATAAAGGACACTGTCATAGTGGATGCGCTTACCCTGGGGAGATGGTGGAGAGAATGAGACTAGGAGAGAGTTGACATTGAAATCCTGAGGTATACAGAGATTTATATATATATATATATATATATATATATATATATGTATATGTATTATTAATAAACCCATATTAAAATTA
>NW_007006924.1:0-752 GCF_000164805.1 Carlito syrichta
CTACTGAATGCAGTTTGCTAGTATTTTCTTGAGTATTTTTGTGTCTGTGTCAGGGATATCAGCTTTTAGCTTTAATTCTTTGTTTTGTCTTTGCCAGATTTCAGTATTATGCAGACCGAGTTAGGGAGGGGTCCCTTCTCCTCAATTTTTTGGAATAGTTTCAGTATGATTGGTGACAGTAAAAATAAAGAAAAAAGTATTAACATCTCCAAGAAATGTGAGATTGTGTAAAATGTCCAAATCTTAGATTCGTAAGTGTTCCTGAGGAAAAGGAAAAGCAAAAGGCTTGAATAACCTATTTGAGGAAATATTTGAGGAAAAATTCCCTGGTGTTACTAAAAATTTAGACACACAGACACAAGAAGCCCGTTGCAAAAAGACACAAGATGATTCATTGCAAAAGGACATCCCCAAGGTCTGTCATCAGGCTATCTAGAGTCAAAATGAAGAAAAAATATCTAAGAGTAGTGGCAGTAAAGTAGCAAATAACTTATAAAGGCAAGCCTATTAGAAAACAGCAGACTTCTCAGCAGAAATGTTACAAGCCAGAAGAGATTAGTTCCTTTTTTTTTTTATTTGAAGTGTGGGGTACAATTCAGGATTAGGTATACAAGTGGTCATCGTTCAGGTAAAGTTTAGGCCTCCTTTTGGTTCCCACTTTGCCTGATTTGAGATCAGGTACCCTTATTAATGTTGTGATCCCCCCTCTCCAACTCTGGCAGTATCCCTTTTTTATAGTATTATGGTAAATG
>NW_007006925.1:0-705 GCF_000164805.1 Carlito syrichta
TCTTCCTTATCTGTGAGGACCAGTTCTCTTCTCTTTTTATTATGTTGTTTTGTAGTTGGATATGGTCTACCTGCCCTAGGGCTTTTTCTGCTGTTTAGTAACTAGTGACCCCCAGTAGCCTGAGCAGGCTGAGAAGAAAGATTCCTCTTACATGCCACAGAGGACTCTTGGGACCCTAGCTACTGCAACTCTCTTCTTTGGTCTGCTTTTGGAGTGCCCGTGGTGTTTCAGGACCCCACAGATATTGTTATAAGGGCAAAGAATTTCAAACTGGGTTCATAAGGGACATGAATCCTGAGGCTGTATCACTCTATCCTCAATTTTTCTATGAACCTAAAACTGCTCCCTCGAAATAAAGTCTCTCTATATAATGGAACATATTATACACTTATACACTTACACACAGACACACAAACACAAACACACACACACACACACACACACACACACACACACACACGAGACCAAAAACAAGAGGGAGAACAGCGGAATTCAAGGATCTTCCCTAGTGATAATGAATTGGCAAGCATGGGTGAAAATCAGACCCTAGCCAATTAGCTTGAGAGTAAGTTACCCCCCTCACTATACACAGGGATAGTCAACTCTGGAAAGTTTTAGTGAATTAGCCAGATCATATAGCTGTTTAAGGACAAACATACCCAGGCCCTGCATAATCATAACCTATTGTAACTTTCTCTTTATACA
>NW_007006926.1:0-644 GCF_000164805.1 Carlito syrichta
AATACACTTTCACAAAGAAAGTGTATTATCTAATTGTCTTGGAAGAAACCTGAAAGAAAACCTTAAATGTCTCCAGTGACTATAAAGGGAAAACACAAAGGTGCATGTTGGAAAACGCTTTGTGTAATAAATAGCAGGATGAGGTGTCATCATTTCTGTTAGTTAAGGGAACACAACATGGTGGGAGTTCAGCAATGCAAAAAAATATATATATCTCTGGAGTTGACTTGCCAGGAGAGTTCTTCCAGGGCAAAAGAGATTATTAAGCTTAAGAAAAAATACCTATGTACTACCCACTTCTTTGCTTAATTGGAATCTGTTTCCCAATTGCCTAGGTCAAAAGAGAAAAATTAAGAAAGTAGGAGCACAGACTAAAGACTACATGAAGAGTTTAAAAGAGATGGTCCTTCCCCCAAGGAAGCTAAGTACAAATAACACAATCACATAAGGAAACAGGGTTTGTATTCTATGCACAGGAATATTATGATTATCCCATGGGGTTTACAATAAAGGCCCTTTTAGCGAAAGGTTTAAAAGTGTTTTTCTCTACTTGTCCCTGAGAAGTGTTACCTAATGGAAAATTTGTGCTTTTATGGGAGAGGGGTAAAGTTGCAAACAAGTCTATTTTGAAGCTAACCTGCTAA
>NW_007006927.1:0-685 GCF_000164805.1 Carlito syrichta
ATCATTCTTATCAGACCTGGAAATTACAATAAAGAATTCATATGAAACCATAAACCATCATGAATAGCCAAAATAATTTTATCAAAAGAAACAAAGCAGGAGTTATCGCAGTTTCAGACTTCCAACTTTACTAAATGTTTATGTTGGGAGCCGGCAGTGGAGTCCTGCCTGAGTGTTAGGGATCCAGGTGGGCTGCCAACCCTGAGACCACCAGGTTGTGTTCAAGAACTGAAGGCCCATTCCCTCCTCCTTTCTTTGTTGTTTGGCATGACCCACTAGCAGGGACTTTGATGATCAAAGCATTAAGTGCTGAGAATATGACAGGCATGGCTGACTCTAGGGATCCATTGTTCCCGTTTCTCACAGACAGGTTTCGGCATGAAACTTAACACAGTTCAAACTCAGGTCACATTTGAGAGCCTTATACATGATACAAGCTTCTTTATAACATTTTAAAGTATATTTGTAGAATTAGTATCTACAATTAGAGAGCTGTTTCCATCTTTAGATGGTATAGATGATTATCTAGACTTACCAGAAATGGCCCAGCACGAATTTTGGACTGGGCTGCATTCGTAAGAGCCCAGCATCCAGTTTGTGCTGGGCTGCATTCTTTTAAACTGGTTCTTTAGTTACAACTAGTGTACGTTTTTTCTACTTATAATAGAAACTGAATTTATTTTAT
>NW_007006928.1:0-746 GCF_000164805.1 Carlito syrichta
TCTGGTCAGATAAATAGTGTGCTAACTCGCTTTCCATCAGGTCAGCTAATTAGTTGGCTTGCTCGCCTGCACACTGCTCAGCAAACTAGTCTGCTCACTCACCAGCCAACAGGTCAACTAAATTGTCAGCTCGCTCCCAGGCCAACAGGTCAGCTAACTATTCGTCTTGCTAGACAGTGGACTAGTTAAATCAGATCATCAGTTGGCTCGCAAGACGGCTGACTAGCTAATGCAGCTCACATGTCAGGTCACTTGCTGGCACACTAGTTGAGTCAGCTCACCTGTCGGTTCATTCGCTGTCTGACTGGTTAACTCTTTTGACCATTCGGCTCACTCACTAGCCAACTAAAGTCAGCTGACCAGTCAGCTCACTCGCTGGCTGACTAGTTAAATCAGCTGACAAGTTGGTTCACTCCCTGGCCAAATAGTTAAGTCAGCTGACCTGTCGGTTCTCTTGCCGGCCAACTACTTAAGTCAGCTCACCTGTGAGATCACTCACTGGCCTACTAGTTAAGTAAGGTAACCGGTCAGTCGACTAGCTGGCTAACTGTTTAAGTCAGCTAGCCAATTGGTCAAATAGTCGGCCACCTTGTCAGCTGACAAGTTAGGTCTGCTAACTTGTGGGTGGTCTATTTAGGTCAGCGAACTAGTCGGTCAACTAGTCGGCCAACAAGTTAGTTCAGCCAACTAGCCAACCAAACAGTTAACTGAGCTAACTTTGTGGGTCAACTTGTCAGTACAACTAA
>NW_007006929.1:0-921 GCF_000164805.1 Carlito syrichta
CCTGATTCTTGTGTAGCCCTTAGTAAGACGCCCTGTAGTTTTATTGATAGAGGATCCGTCGACACAAATTTCTTCTTTTTTCTTAGCAAGAGGTCGTGTAGTTTCCAGTATATGAGGACTGCTATTACCCACATTCATGCCTCGAATCCCTGATTCTTCTTTCACCATCAGCACCGTGCCCTGCGGATTTTCAGGACTGAGGATTCATATAACCCAGATTCCTTATTTTTAGCAAAAGCTGTGCAGTTGCCTCTATATGAGTACTCCCTTTCCAAGATATATGCATCGAAACACTGATGCTTGTTTAGACCTTAGAAAGATGCCATGTAGTTTTTTGGGGATTGAGAACACATGTCACTCAGATTCCTTATTCTTTCTTAGGACAAGTCCGTGCAGTTGCCTTTATATGAGGATATAATTTCCCTAGATTATGCTTAAAAAACCCAAATTCGTGTTTAGCCCTTAGCAAGAAAGCCCGAAGATTTTTTGGGGATTTAGGACACGTGTAAACCAGATTCCTTATACTTCCTTAGCAATAGACAGTGCAGTTTCCTGTATAGGAGGAATTCCATTATCTAGATTCCTACACCCAAAATCTGATTGGTGGTTATCTCTTCGCAAGACGCTCTGCAGATTTTTGTGATGGAGGACACCTGTAAACAAGATTCCTTTTTCTTCCGAAGCAACATGTCGTGTAGTGTTCTGTATATGAGAACTGCCATTACTGGAATTCCTGCTTCATTCTCAGCAAGATGCCGAGACATTTTGTGGTGACCTAAAATTCCAGTTGCTTAGGTATCAAGAGAAAGACTCCCATAAAGTTCTTGTGGAATTGGAAACCAAGATTCCTGGTTCCCTTTTCAAAAGACACCCTAATAATGTGGCGACATAGAAGCCCAGATTGCTGTTAAACCTTATCAA
>NW_007006930.1:0-755 GCF_000164805.1 Carlito syrichta
GGTTGATGCTGGGGTGGCTGTAAGTATGCCACAGCACTCTAGCCTGGGCGACAAAGTGAAGACTCCAACTCAAAAAAAAAAAGAGAAAGTAAGAAAGTAAGAAAGTAAGAAAGAAAGAAAGAAAGAAAGAGAGAGAGAGAGAGAGAGAGAGAGAGAGAGAGAGAGAGAGAGAGAGAGAGAGAGAAAGAAAGAAAGAAAGAAAGAAAGAAAGAAAGAAAGAAAACTGTAAGTGATCAGCACCAATCATTGGGAGGATCCCATACCATCTATCATAGATGATGCCCTGAGACCCTTGGTTGAGACATACATTTTGGTAAGTCTGAAGTGAATAGCCCATTCTGGTTCAAGTCACTGCTTCTCTTGAAATGCAAGAAACTAGTGCTGTTCTGCTCTGTGGGTAGCTCAGATGAATTTAACAGAACAAAGAGATTTCCAGCCAGGATCAAAGGCCCTGAGGCAAGAACTTTCTTGCTTGTCAAAGGAAGAGCCTCTATGGCTGGAACCTAGTGAGGCAGGGAAGGGCACAGAGATGAGGTTGGAAAAAGAAGCAGGAGGCCAAATAGCATAGGGCCTTGAAGGCCATCTAAGGACTTCAGCTTTTTCTCAGAATGAGGTGGGAGGCAATGGAGGAAACTAAATAGAGGAGTAACATGCTTGGCTTAGGGTTCTAAAGGGTCAGCCCAGCTGCCCTGTGAAAACAGACAGTAGATGAAACTCCAGGTCTGCAGTACTTGAAACATCCAGCAGAGAGATGA
>NW_007006931.1:0-3274 GCF_000164805.1 Carlito syrichta
CTCATCTCACTGTAAAGTACACTCACAGACCCAAAGTAAGGGGATGGGAAGTAAAATATCAGTCGAACAAAATACAAAAGAAAGAGGAGTTGCAATCTTAATCTCATACAAAATACACTTTAAGCTATTAAAATTTTAAAAAGATACAGAAGACAACTACATAATGATAAAAGGTTCAATACATCAACAAAAAATAACCATCCTAAACATGTATGCACCCAACATTGGAGCACCAACTTTCATAAAGCAACTTCTAGGTAAAATGAGAAAAAATATTGACTCTAACACTATCATAGTGGGGTACTTTAATACCCCACTCACAACTCTAGACAGATCATCAGGACAAAAAATCAGCAATGAGATCTGAAACGTCAATGTGACTCTTGACCAAAGGAACTGAATTGATACCTACAGAGCACTCCATCCAGCGACCACAAAATACACATTTTACTCTTCACCACATGGAACATACTCTAAGATCGACCACATCCTTGGCTATAAATCAAGCATAAACAAATTTCACAGATCGAAAGTTTGCCATACATCTTATTGGACCACAGTGGAATAAAAATAAATATCATCACCAAAAAGATTCCCCCAATACCTACAAAGACATGGACACTAACGAGCATGATGCTAAACAACTCCTGGGACAATGATGAAATCAAAACGGAGATTAAAATATCCCTGAAAACAAATGAAAATGAAGAAACATCTTACCAAAATCTCTGGGATGCCATGAAAGCTGTAGTAAGAGGGGGGATTCATATCTCTTCAGCTGCACATGAGGAAGATGGAAGAATCACAAATTAACAGCCTAACAAGTCACCTAAGGAAGCTGAAAGAGCAAGACCACCAAACCCTAACTTCAGAAGAAGAATCCAGTCCACCAAAATAAAATCCCAAATCTGGGACACAGAATACAAAAAGATAATACAAAAAAATCAACAAAACAGAAAGCTGATTCTTTGAAAGTACAAACACAATTGATGGTCCTCTAGTTAGTCTGACAGAAAAAGAGCCCAAATTATCACAATCAGAAACACCTAAGATAAAGTCACATCTGACTTCGAAAAATACAAAAGATCATGGAAGAATACTATGTACACTTGTATGGAAACAAACTTAAACCCTTAAGGAATCAGAGGACTTTCTGACATCATACAACCTGCCTCGCTTGAAACAAGAAGAAAATGAGACCCTAAATAGACCAATACCAATCAAGGAAGTTGACTATGTTTTAAGTAAACTACCTACAAAAAAAAACGCTCTGGACCAGATTACTTTCCAGTAGAATTCTACAAGACATATTTGGAGGAACCGATATCAACCCTACTGAAAGTATTACAGACGATTGAGAAAGATGGAACTCTTCCCAAATCATTTTATGAAGCTAACATCACATTGATACCCAAGCCAGGTACAAAGAAAATAAGGCCAATATCGTTGATGCAGATAGATTCTAAAATTCTCAACAAGATCCTAGCAAACCGGATTCAACAACACATCTCAAAAATCATCCATCATGAACAAGTAGGCCTCATCCGTGTGATGCAAGACAGGTTCAACATTTGTAAGACTATAATGTAATTAAATACATCAACAGATGTCAAAACGAAACCAAATGATTATACCATTAGATGCAGAAAAAGACTTTTGATAAAACCTAGCACCTCCTCTCTTGATAACAACTCTCTAACATCTAGACATACGTGAAACATACCTCAAAATAATAAAAGCCATCTATGAGAAACACGACCATCATAATCCTAAACAAACAAAAATTGGAACCATTTCCACCAAACACTTGAACAAGAAAAGGATGTTCACTATCACCCCTCCGATTCAATATAGTTCTGGAAGTCCTGGTTAGCGCAATCTAAAAAGAGAAGATGATCAGAGGTATCCAAACAGGAAAAGAGGATGTCAAGTTATTTCTCTTTGCAGATGACAAGATTGTATACCTTGAAAAGTCAAGAGAATTTGTCAAAAACCTCCGTGCACTGATAAAGGACTTTAGCAAAGTCTCAGGCTATAAAATAAATGTGCAAAAGACAATCGCATTTCTTCACACCAATAATAAAATCACAATGCCATTCACAATAGCCACAAGAAAATGAAATACCTTGGCATCTTCCTAACCAAAGGCGCGAATGACATTTATAATGAAAACTACAAAATACTGCTCAATGAAATCATAGATGACACAAACATGTTAAAAAATATTCCATGCTCATGAATTGAAAGAATCAACATTGTTAAGTTGTCCATTCTACCTAAGGAAATTTATGGATTTAACGCAATACCCATCAAATTACCAGCAATATTCTTTGCACATGTAGAAAAAAACAATACAGGAATTCATATGGAAACACAAACGACAAAGAATAGCTAGAATAATCCTCTGCAAAAGAAACAGGAGACATCACACCACCAGACTTTAAGCTTTACTATAAAGCTACAACAATCAAAACAGTCTGGTATTTGTGCAAGAATATGCATGTAAACCAATGGAATAGAATTGAGATTTCAGAAGCAAAATCTCATTTTATCAACCAACTCATCTTCGACAAAGCCCCCACGACCCACCACTGGAGAGAGGAGAGCCAATTCAGTAAGTGGTGCAGGGAAAACTGACTGGCCACATACAGATGATTCAAACAGGAACCCTATCTATCTCCATACACAAAAAATAACTCTAAATGGATCAAAGACCTAAGTATAAAACCTCAAACCATAAGAACTTTAGTAAATGCAGGACAAACCATATGGAATTTGGAACTGGCATCCATTTCCTGAGTAAAATCCGAAATGCACAGGCCATAAGAGATAAAATAGACATGTTGGACCTCATTAAACTGACAATCTTCTGCAAAGCCAAAGAAACCATGAAGAGAGCAGGGAGGCATCGCACAGACTGGAAAAATATATTTGCCAACTCCATGTCTGATAAAGTCCTAACATCAAGGGTCTACAAGTGCTTCAAATGTGCTGAAATGGAAAAACAAACAAGGTCATTCCAAAGTGGACAAAAGATATGAATAGACTATGAATAGAACTTCTCTAAGAAGACATATGAGCAACCAACAGATACATGAAAAAATGTTCAGCTTCACTAGTCATCAAGGTGATGCAAGTTAAAACTACACTGAGATAACCACCTAACACCAGTCAGAATGGCCATCAACAAGGACTCACAAAATAACAGATGATGAAGAGGATGTGGTGAACAGGGAACACTTGTACATTGTTGGTTGGAAGTGTAAAATACTAC
>NW_007006932.1:0-486 GCF_000164805.1 Carlito syrichta
AAAAGAGTACATTACATTTCCTAAAAGGGAAGAATGAAGGTTTCCAGAGGTTTAGTTCCTCATTTTAATCTAAATAAAATTGTTGATTTTGTTTATTTTCCATTTGACCTAAGTTATTTAAAGCAAAACATCTGAAGGAGGTTTTTTCGTTTGTTTTGTTTGTCTTTTATTTTATTTATTTATTTATTTATTTATTTATTTATTTATTTATTTTAAAGAGTCACGGTCTTGCTCTGTCACCTATGCTGGAGTGCAGTAGCACAATCATAGCTCATTGAGCCTTGAACTCCTGGCTCAAGTGATCCTCCCGCCTCAGCCTCCTGAGTAGCTGGGACTATGGCATGTGCCTCTGTGCCCAGCTCACTTTTATTTTTATTTTGTAGAGGCAGAATCTCCCTTTGTTGTCCAGTCTGGTCTCAAACTCCTGGACTCCAGTGAACGTACCGCCTCAGCCTCTCAAAGTGCTGGGATCACAGGAGTAAGACA
>NW_007006933.1:0-444 GCF_000164805.1 Carlito syrichta
CCACAATCATGCTGCTGTGCCCCAGCCCTGCCAACGGAGAGTCCGATGACAAAAATGAAGCCTCCCATGGGCATCACAATGGGCATGCACTGCTCCCCAGGGAAAGATCTGCTCGGGCAGGGGACGATGAAGTGATCGGGCAAGAAAGGGCCCCTTCCCCATCCTATTGTGGCAGAACGGGTGACCATAACCTGGGCTGGACATGGTGTTGCCTGACCACCTTGAATGCTCTGTTCCCAACAGTCGCCTTAACTCGGGTCCATCTGTTCTGTGAGCTCACACATGTCTTTGCCTAGGGCCAGGAGTGTGGAAGGTGGAGGCAGACCTTGTGGTGGAGGCCATGGTCTCTGAGAGTGGCCACCTTTGAAACATCCTGCGAACAACACGTGGGAAAGTGCATTTCTCTCTCCTATCCCTGAGAGTGACATCTCGTGCTGGGTGGCA
>NW_007006934.1:0-801 GCF_000164805.1 Carlito syrichta
ACAAACTTTCACGAGATCATTCAAGAAAATTTCCCTCATCCAATCAGTGATACAAAAATTCAAACACAAGAGATTCAAAGAACCCCCGCAAGACAACAAATGAGAACATCAACTCCTAGACACATAATAATTTGCCTAAATAAAGTAGGCACAAAAGAAAAAATCCTAAAGGCAGCAAGAGAAAAAGGCCAGATCACCCACCATGGAAGACCAATCAGAATAGCAGCAGATTTATCTGCAGAAACCCTGCAGGCTAGGAGAGCTTGGAGCCCTATCTTCAAAGTCCTAAAGGATAAACAATTTCAACCAAGAATAACCTACCCAGCCAAGCTAAGCTTCATCAGTGAGGGAGAATTAAAATCTTTCCCAGATATCCAATCCCTAAGAACTTATGCAGCCACAAAATCATCTCTACATGAAACACTTAAGAAAGTACTAAACACAGAAGAAAAAGAAAAAAGAACAACGTTCTTCACAAGAGTACAGGGAAAAGAATAAAATATACACGAACCAACCCCAAAAGCAAAAGAAAGACAAAAAAAAAAAAAGAAAAAACCAAGTGGAAGAACAATAACTCAATAAGAACTCCATGATAGGGATGAACTCTCACATTTCAATAAGTAGTCTGAATGTGAATGGACTAAACGCACCACTGAAAAGACATAGAATGACAAAATGGTATAAAATATCACCAGGCAACAATATACTGCCTTCAAGAGACCCATCTCACTAGAAAGGACATACACAGACTCAAAGTAGAGGATGGGAAACAAATTTTCAGCGATGGAACACAAAAAGAAA
>NW_007006935.1:0-779 GCF_000164805.1 Carlito syrichta
TCACTAGTTAGTTAAGTCAGCTAGCAAATCAGTTTGTTACTTAGCTAACTAGTCGGCTAACAACTCAGCTATCTGGTCAGATAACTAGTGGGTTCACTCGCTTTCCATCAGTTCAGCTAATTAGTCAGCTTGCTCACCTGCAAACCAGTCAGCAAACTAGTCTGCTTGCTCAGCATCCAACAGGTCAACTAAATTGTCAGCTTGCTTGCAGTCCAACAGGTCAGCTAACTAGTCGGCTTACTCACCAGCTGACTATTTAAATCAGCTCACCGTTCAGCTCGCTTGCAGGCTGACTATTTAAGGCAGCTCACACTTACAGTCATTCGCTGGCTGACTAGTTAATTCTGCTTGGCAGTCGACTCATTTGTCAGCTGACTAGTTAACTCTTCTGACCATTTGGCTCACTTGCTTGCCGACTAATGTCAGCTGAGCAGTCAGCTCACTTGCCAGTTGACTAGTTAAGTCAGCTGACCAGTTGGCTCATTCGTGAACCGAATAGTTAAGTCATCTGACCAGTCGGCTCACTAGCTGTCGACTAGTTAAGTCAGCTCAACTGTGGGCTCACTCGATGGCTGACAAGTTAAGTAAGCTAACTGGTTGACCAAATAGCTGGCCAACTATTCAAGTTAGCTAACCAATCAGCTGACTAGTCTGCCAACCGGTCAGCTGACAAGTTAGGTCAGCTAACTTGTGGGCCGAATATTTAGGTCAGCTAAATAGTCGTCCAACTAGTCAGCCGACTAGTGAGGTGAGCAAACTAGCCAGCCAACAAGTTAACC
>NW_007006936.1:0-730 GCF_000164805.1 Carlito syrichta
TCGTCGCCATATTTTTAGTGTGTCTTTTGAAAAGGGAACCAGGAATCGGGTTCCAATTCCAAAAGGACTTTATGTGAGTCTTTCTCTTGATATCCAAGCAACTGGAATTCTAGTTCACCAGGAAATGTCTCGGCATCTTGCAGAGAATGAAGCAGGAATTTCAGTAATGGGAGTCCTCATATACAGAACACTACACGACCTGTTGCTACGGAAGAACACGGAATCTTGGTTACACGAGTCCTCCATCCCCAAAACCTACAGAGCATCTAGCTAAGAGATAAACACCAATCAGGTTTTGGGAGTTGGAATCTGGATAATGGGTGTCCTCATATACAGAAAAGTGCACAGTCTATTGCTAAGGAAGTATAAGCAATGTGGTTTACACGTGTCCTCAATCCCCAAAAAAAAAACTTCAGGGTGTCTTGCTAAGGGCTAAACACAAATTTGGGGTTTTGAAGCATAATCTAGGGAAATGAAATTCTCATATACAGGCAACTGCACAAACATTTCCTAAGATAGAATAGGAATCTGGGTGAGATGTGTATGCAATCCACAAAATACTTACGGTGTCTTCATAAGGTCTAAACAAGCATCAGGGTTTCAATGCATGTGTCTGGGAGAAGGAGTACTCATATTCAGGCACTGCACAGCTGTTGCTAGAAATAAGGAATCTGGGTTTATACAACTCCTCAGTCCTGAAAATCTACAGGGCATCTTGCTGACGGCTAGA
>NW_007006937.1:0-661 GCF_000164805.1 Carlito syrichta
CCCACTGCAGCCTCAACCTGCTGGGCTCTGGCGATCCTACCGCCTCAGCCTTCCAAGTAGCTGGAACTACAGGTGCGCGCTACCACGCCCAGCTCATTTTTTTTTATTTATTGTAGAGATGAGGTCTCGCCAAGTTGCTCAGGCGGGTCTCTAACCTGCGGGCTCAGGCAATCCTCTCACCTCAGCCTCCCAAAGCGCTGGAATTACAGGCTGAGCCACCGAGTCTGGCCATCTCCAGTTGTAAAGATAACAAAGTTTGGTGAGATCAATTAATTAGCACAATGTCATCAAAGCTATTAAGTGGTGAATCTGGGACTTGACCGTCAGGGATATCTACTGACATTGACACTGACCTCACATATTGGGAAACTAAAAATGATTGTGGAGGAGAGAAAATGAGCAAGAACACCACTATTTCAATCCAACTCTTAAGCAACTGCTTACCATTTATGTCTAATTATTCTGCAAAATAATACATTTATGACTTGAAGATAAGTCCAGCTTGCTTGCTTGTTTTTTTAAACTGGCTTAAATGAGCTAGAAGTTTATTTTTCTTTTACATAAAAGTCCAAGTAAGTAGTAGATAATCATGCAACTCTGTGCTGTCAGAAGTTAGGGTCTTTCTCGCTTGTTGCTTGAATGTGTGACCTCTTTGTGACTG
>NW_007006938.1:0-671 GCF_000164805.1 Carlito syrichta
GGGGCCAAGTTCCTCAGTAACTGGTTAAACTCTGAGGTCCCAACTGCTACCCCATATCATTCTTTATATAAACATGCATAGATGGATAGATGATACAGAGATAGATAGATAGATAGATAGATAGATAGATAGATAGATAGAAAGATAGATATAGAGATATTCATATGTATTTTGTCTCATGTTAAGATCTGTGTATATAATGTATATCATATCTACTTCTATGTCATATATACAGTATGTGTATATGTATATAGATATCAATATTAATTTCTAAAAAAATGAATTTCTCGTTGCAGTTTCTCTGTCTTAATGATACCTTTGGCATGTATTTAATCTCCTTGTGGTTTAAGTCAACACTATACTAGCTAAAACTTTCTTCCCAGAAATATCACAAGGGGAGATTCCAAGATAGGTGGAAGAAAGATGCTGCCTCCTGTAGAAGAATATGTGGCCTGGAAAAACCTGGGTTCCTCTTTCCTTTTCTGAGTACCCAGGAAGATCTGTTGATATTTAAATCAAGGCCCCCCCCCACCGCCCCGCCCAGAAACCAGTTTATCATTTGCTCACTTTCTGAGCACAGGACATCCAGGTCTCAATGGAAAAAGCTCAAGTAAGTTACACCTCCTTGGGCCAGGAGCATGAGAGCATCAATGATGCTGATACCTCTGCCC
>NW_007006939.1:0-734 GCF_000164805.1 Carlito syrichta
CTATTTCTTTTTATTTTTGATAAAAATGATAAAATTTCCATTAATAAAAATTGAGTTATTTTTAAAATACTTTATATTTTGTCTTAGATATTATAATAGTGTTAGAAAGTGACCAAAAATAAACTATTTTCCTAGAGCTACAATTAACATTCTTCTATCACATTAAACTTTGGATTTACTTGGCATAAATTCAAAGTAAACAGAATTTTCACTAATATTCAGCATTTTGGATCCCCTTTGGCAACATGAGAGAAAGTAGAATTAAACAGTCCTAAATTCCTTTCCTTTATTGTCTATGTAATTATTTTCAATTTCTAAATTAATAATAAATGCACACTGCAGAAATTTTAAGAAATTAAGAAAAAGAAAATAGTCCGGCAAGATGGCGACAGAGCAACCTGGTCCGTGAAAAACTCTGCAAAGGAGAACTGCAGTGGGTCTCTGACTCTCGCCCCGGGGGCTACGGACCCCAACATGGCAGCCTGCTCTTCATACGGAGCTCGGCCGTTGCCACCGCTGGGGCATGCAGCAGTCTGGACAGCCACTGGGGCGCAGATGCCACCACCGCAGCCACCGCAGCCGCTGCAGTCACTGCCACCGCCGCCGGTAGCACATCGCACCACCTGGGCCGGAGGCGATCCACAACTTCAGTCCTTGAAGCCCCTTCCGGGAAGATCTGCTGGGATCGCTGCCACCTCTCCTGCGACGGAGACGTCCTGCCCGCCGTAAGTCTC
>NW_007006940.1:0-754 GCF_000164805.1 Carlito syrichta
GAAATAACTAGCGAGCCACCTGTCTACACATCTGATGTAGCAAGCTTTTTAA
Organism: Carlito syrichta; assembly: GCF_000164805.1. Classification (NCBI taxonomy): domain Eukaryota; kingdom Metazoa; phylum Chordata; class Mammalia; order Primates; family Tarsiidae; genus Carlito; species Carlito syrichta. The sequence continues at coordinate 53 of NW_007006940.1, forward strand.
TAGCTAGTCAGCTTGCTAGAAAACTGACTTAACGAGCTGACTTAACTATCTAGCCAGATGGTTAGCCAGCTGACTAAACTAGCTGACTTAACTAGCTTGCCAGCTGGCTAGCCAGCTGAATTCATTGCCTATCTACCTAGCTAGCCAGCAGCCTAGCCAACTGACTTAACGAGCTGACTTAATGAAGTAGCCAGTTGGTGAGCCAACAGACATAAGTAACTACCTACCTAGATAGACAGCTGGATAGCCAGGTAACTTAACTAGGTGACATAACAAGACAGTCTCATGGCTAGCCAGCTCAATTTACTAGTTATCAACCTACTTAGACTGCAGTCTTGCCAGTTGAATTAACTACCTAATTACATAGCTAACTTGCTGGCCAGTGAGCTGACAACTGCATGACTTAACTAACTAGCCAGCTGGCTAGCCAGCTGATTTAACTAGCTAGCTACCCTGTTTTGAAGCTGGCTAGACAACAGATTTAACTAAATGACTTAACTAGTTAGCTACCTATCTAGCCAGATGACTTAACTAGCTGACTTAACTAGTTAACTACCTAGCTAGCCAGCTGGCTGGCCAGCTGACTTAACTAGCTGAATTATGTAGCTAGAATGCTGGCTGGTCAGCTGAATTAACTAGCTGACAACTTTCTAGCCAGCTGGCTAGCCAGCTTACTTAACTAGCTTGCTACCTAGCTAGCCA
>NW_007006941.1:0-907 GCF_000164805.1 Carlito syrichta
CTAAGATCTTTCCCAAAGTATCAGATGGTTCCAGAATATGAAGAATCACAGTAAAGGACAAAACTTTGTAAGTGAATCTTACTTGCCTTGTTTTATCATATCTGATTCTTTTTTTTTTTTTTAAGATATGGGGTACAATTCAGGGTTAGGTACAGAAGTGTCATTGTACAGGTGAAGTTTGGGCCTCCCATTGGTCCTCACTTCACCTGATTTGGGATTAGACACCTTTATCAGTGTTATGTTATGGTTCTGCCCCCAATCTCCCTGGCATTGACCAGCTACTGCCAATACCTTTCATGTAGTATTATGATAAACGTTCAGGGTCTACTTATGAGTGAGAACATGTGGCACTCAGTTCTTTGTTTCTGTGATAGATCACTGAGTTACAATATCTGATTCTTAAAGAAGCTATGAATTGTGTTAAAATTTTAGTTAAGTCTGGTCTACTTTAATGAGATTGCTTCTTTGATTTACTGATTAATTACAAGGGAATTTATTTATTTAAAATGTATATTGGGGGCAAGATGGCGACCTGGCAACCCGGTGTCTGAAGCCCTCTGCAAGGGAGATCTGCAGTGGGTCTCTGACTCTCGCCCCCGGGAGGCTGGGGACCCCAGCATTGCAGCCTACTCCTCAAACAGAGCTCGGCCATCGCTATCACTGGAACATCGCAAGGACTGGGACATTTTTACTGCATCGTCCTCTCCCGCTGCTGCCGCAGCCCCTCCCCCCACCAGCGCTCCCGCCGCCGCCGCCGCCGTCGCCGCCGCCGCGCCCGCCGTGGCCTCTGGCACGGGTAGCTCATCACAACCCGGCCGGAGGAGATCCACATCAACCGCTTCAGGGAAGATCTGCTGGGATCGCTGCCACCGCTCCTGCGACGGAGACTGTCCTGCCCGCCCGGCGC
>NW_007006942.1:0-672 GCF_000164805.1 Carlito syrichta
GTCCACTGCAAATGCCTCCTACTGGCAGGCTTCAAAACTGTGCCAAGACATGTCCTGTCAATTTCTGGATTCCAAAAAAGAGGTGGTTCAAGAGTCTGTCAAGGCTCATTACTCATGGTCTGTTCCTGTGTGTTCTAAGGAATTCCATTTTCAAAAGCTATAAGGCTTTTCATGATATGGGTTCAAGGATGCTCAGTCTCTGAGATCTGTAGTTTGGAGCACAGAAACCAGATAAAGCCCTGTCTATTAGGCACAAATGACCAATGTTTCCCAATGTAGAAATTAGAAACATTCCTATTTAAAAAAAAGATACAAAATTCTCAGCTGTTACTGGCTATTCCAAATTCCAGGAAACCGCGAAGACTTTTTGCATCAAGTTGTTACAGGAGAGCATGGCGGCCCCCCAGCTCCCCCATCCCATGCCATCCCCCAGAATGGCCTGTGACATCACTGAGGGGAGCTCATGGTGAGCTTGGCTGTAGCTCCTTTAGCCCTGCTGCATCCTTCACAGAAGAGGCGATTTCCAGTGGGAGCCAGATGGGCCTCAGCCTACAGTGAGAAGCATTGATCTTTCAAAACACACACACACACACATACACATACACACACACACACACACACACACACACACACACACACACACACACACACGCATCCCCTTGAGCCTTTCCC
>NW_007006943.1:0-452 GCF_000164805.1 Carlito syrichta
CTTCCTAAGATCTAAACCAGAATCAAGTCTTCGACGCACGTATCTGTGAACAGGAGTACTCATACACAGGTAAGTGCACGTCTGTTGCTAAAAATAAGGAATCTGGGTTCTACGAGTCCTTAGTCCTGAAAATCTACAGGGCATTTTGCTGATGGCTAAAGAAGAATCAGGGATTCGAGGCATGAATGTGGGTAATAGCAATCCTCATATACAGGAAACTACATGGCCTCTTGCTAATAAAAGAAAGAAAATCTCTTTTCCATGGTTCCTCTATCAAATAATCAACATGACTTCTGACTAAGGACTAAACAAGAATCAGGGTTTCAAAACAGGAATCAAGGAAAGAGAGTTCTCACATACAGGACACTACATGACTTCCAACTAATTACGAATAAAGAATCATTGTTATACGCGCCCTCAATTCAAATAATTCCCAAGTTGTCTGCTATGGA
>NW_007006944.1:0-539 GCF_000164805.1 Carlito syrichta
CCCACCGTTCCCGCGCCTGCAAAACCCCCTGCCAATCCGAAAAATGCCTCACCTGCTGACCAATAGGTAACCGACAGGTCGCTTTAAATTTCTATAAAACCTGCCACACCCCTGCCTCCAGGCTGCAATCTGATTCTCAGGTTCTGTAGCCACCGCGCTCACCCCCATTAAATCTCTTGGCCTTAAAGGGTGTTGAGTCTCACTGCGCGCCACCATCTTTCAGGATCCAGCTCTTGTCAAGGCACAGGACACAAAAAGCCCTGTCACACCCCAAAATCCACCCACTAACTTCCTGCTCCTGTCTGATTGCACAGTTCCCAAGTTAACATCCGTTGATTGGATAAGTGACCGGGCACTGCTTCGCCTGGTTTTAAGTGACAGGATATGTGATCAGATGGTTCTGCCCAGGCAAGGAAAGCCCGTTTTTCTTGCTTCCTTTTGATGCTGAGATGCCTCCTTGCACCTCAAGTTGACTGGAGGAGCAGGATCTGGTGTGCTTCTCAGGGCATGTTGGGAAGTCTGGAGTCTGAATGACTATC
>NW_007006945.1:0-746 GCF_000164805.1 Carlito syrichta
GAAACCGCAGGAATAATGCGAGGCCATTAATAAGAATAACTTTGAGTACCTTCAAAATACCATTGTGCTAAACAGACAGACAGACAAGTACACCAGTTGCCACATTATAATTTTTCAAAGTGTTCTCCCTGTTAGACAGGGATGTTATGATTGGAGCCAGAACCCAGAGGTTTGTACTAAGTAGTTGGGAACAACTTGTGTTCGTGCCAAATCCAGAAATAAATCCTACATTATGTTTGGTTCAGCATGTAATAAATAAACAATAACTAGGAAACGGTATTCCAGGAGCCAGAATAGTAAGAGATGGTCTGGGAATGAATACAAGGATATGTATGTGGATACATGTGCTCTCTTTTCTCATCACATAGAATCAAAAATCTGGCTGCTGTCATCAGGGGCAAAACTGTTCTAAAGTGTGAGCCAACTCAGACTTTACCTACCCACTTCAAGAAAATAATTTAAAGATAAGACTCCAATGTCTTAGAACATTGTCATGTAGAAACGTTGAGTGTTTCTTCTTGTCACCTGGTGACCGGCTAGAGAAGATGAATGGTTACCAGAGACCCAAGTCCTCCTTGTGTTCATACTTTCCCCTCTACTCAGCACAGAGTACAATGGAACCAGGCTTATGACATAACGAGAGAGGGTTACGAGGAAGAATGGTGCCACAGAGAAGGTGAGGTATGGGACTGAATGCCAGGCTCAGAGTCCCCATTTGTAGTTTCATCACTAATTTGTGCATCTGG
>NW_007006946.1:0-549 GCF_000164805.1 Carlito syrichta
TGATAGTGCCGTCTGATACTACTTGCCTTATTAGTGCCTTCTGATACTAAATGCCTTATTGCTGCCATCTGGTACTACTTGCCTTATTATTGAGGTGTGATACTACTTGCCTTCTTAGTGTCGTCTGATACTACTTGCCTTGTTAGTGTCATCTCATACTACTTGCCTTCTTAGTGTGGTCTGACACTGCTTACCTTGTTAGTGTAGTCTGATCCTACTTGCCTTGTTAGTGCTGTCTGACACTTATTGCCATCTTAGTGTCATCTGATACTACTTGCCATCTTAGTGTCGTCTGATACTACTTGCCTTCTTAGTGTCGTCTGATACTAGTTGCCATGTCAGTGTCGTCTGATATTACTTGCCTTCTTAGTGTCGTCTGATATTACTTGCCTTGTTAGTGTCGTCTGATAATACTTGCCTTATTAGTGTCGTCTGAAAATACTTTAATTCGTAGTGTCTTCTGACACTACTTGCCTTGTTAGTGTCGTCTGATATTACTTGCCTTGTTAGTTCCATCTGAAACTACTTAGTTCCGTCTGATACTACGTG
>NW_007006947.1:0-723 GCF_000164805.1 Carlito syrichta
CCAGAACGTTGCTTCAGTCCAGAAATGTCTGATTCATATTATTAGCATGCAAAATTGCTGTGAAACATTTCGGGAGATCGAAGCCCTGTTTCTTGTTTGTCCCATAGCAGACACCCTGGGAATTTTTTGGATTGAGGACTCGTACAACAAAGATTGTTTTTTCTTCCTTAGCTTCTGGACGTGTTGTGTCCTGTATATGAGGACTCTCTTTCCCTAGATTCCTGTTTCAAATCCCTTATTCTTGTTTAGCCCTTAGTAAGATGCCATGTAGATTTTTTGATAGAGGAACGGTGTAAAACAGATTTCTTCTTTTTTCTTAGCAAGAGGCCATGTAGTTTCCTGTATATGAGGACTGCTATTACCCACACTCATGCCTCAAATCCCTGATTCTTGTTTAGCCGTCAGCAAGATGCCCTGGAGATTTTCAGGCCTGGGGACTCATATAACCGAGATTCCTTATTTTTAGCAACAGCCGTGTAGTTGCCTGTATATGAGTACTCCCTTTCCCAGATACATGCGTCGAAAACCTGATGATTGGTTAGACTTTAGGAAGACGCCATATAGTTATTTTGGGATTGAGAACATATGGCACACAGATTCCTTATTTTTTTTTTTTACGTTAAAGCCGTGCAGTTGCCTGTATATGAGGATTTCATTTCCCTAGGTTATGCTTCAAAAACCCAAATTCGTGTTTAGCCCTTAGCAGTCACCCAAAAGTTTTTT
>NW_007006948.1:0-722 GCF_000164805.1 Carlito syrichta
GTGCCATTTATGGGCCTGCAGCCTGAACTACAGCACCTAACAAAAACACATCACAAGAATCATCCAAGACAGTCACTGCATGACACTGACTACAACTAAGGAACGCATACAGAGCATTGGCCCTCTGAACATACCCAGGAATGAAGCCAATTGATCATCCACAACATACACTCCAACCATTCCCATAAGGGAAAAAATTTAAAAAAAATATGAAAAAGCCTCATCCCAATGACAACAGATGAGAGAGAGAGAGAGAGAGAGAGAGAGAGAGAGAGAGAGGGAGAGAGAGAGAGAGAGAGAGAGAGAGAGAGAGAGAGAGAGAGAGGGAGAGAAAGAGACAGAGAGGGAAAGAGACAGAGAGAGAAATATCAGCTCCTTCAGATGGGAAGAAATTCTGACAACCAGTATTTTGCTGTGCCTTAATGGCCACACCAGTTTCCAAGCAATGGATCATAACCAGAATGAATGGTCTGTAATGAGAGATATAGAATTCAGAATAAGTATGGTAAAGAAACTCGGTGAGATCCAAAAGATAGTGGATACCAAAATCACAGAGGCCACAAAAACAGTCTAAAGAATTGAGAGCTGACATAGCCATTCTGGGACTTAATTCACTTCAAGAATTTTAAAACATAGTCACAAGTCTAAACAGACTACCCCAAGCAGAAGAAAGAATTTCAGAGCTTGAAGATGGATCTCTCAATCAACCCAGTTAGACAAAA
>NW_007006949.1:0-747 GCF_000164805.1 Carlito syrichta
TATCACAAGTCAAAAAATAACAGAAGCTGGAGAGGGTGTGGTGAAAAGGGAACAATTCTACACTGTTGGTGGGAGTGTAAACTAGTGCAACCTCTGTGGAAACCAGTATGGCGATTCCTAAAAGCTCTAAATACCAACCTCCCATAAGATCCTGCAATCCCCCTACTGGGAATATATCCTGAAGAACACAAATCACTTCATAAAAAAGATACCTGCACACGCATGTTTATCGCAGCGTTGTTCAAAATAGCAAGAACCTGGAAACAGCCATGCTGCCCGTCAAAAGAGGACTGGATTTAAAAAATGTGGTACGTACACACGATGGAATACTATGCAGACATAAAAAAGAACAAAATCATTAATTTCACAGCCACCTGGATGTAACTAGAATCTATAATACTGAGTGACCTCTCACAGAAACAAGGATCCGAATATCACATGTACTCACTCATATAATGGACCTTAAACATACAATGCAATACTAAGGAAAATGACTGACCGTACTAGGAAACTATGGTGGGGGGAGGGAGATGAGATTAACTGTACAAATATATATCTGGAAATGAAGAAACACTCCATATCAACATGGTGCCAGAATGAAACGCAATTGTATTCCTAACCCTTAACTGTACCCCACAACTTCCTATTAAAAAAAAAAATTAAAAAAAAGAAATTCAAGCAGAGATTAATAAAAATCTACATGGCGTCTTACTATGGCTAAGAGACTCCTCACATACAGTACACTAC
>NW_007006950.1:0-802 GCF_000164805.1 Carlito syrichta
CCCTTCACAATACCTCCCCAAAATGTGGAAACTTCAAATACCAATATCCCAATTCCGACCGGCCCACCCACAAGAATTTTCTGTAGCTTGAGTTCACCTGAATTGAGGGATTTTGTACAAATATGCCCTTTGATTCTGGGGAACATGATTATGGTCATAGATTTTCCTAGGATACAAAAGGATTTGTAGGGCCAGATCCTTGATTACAACTAACAAGAGGACCAGAAAGTTACTGTGGATCTTTACTGACAGATTTAGCGTATCCACGGTGCAAGTAGCTCTGAAAAATGTACCCAGAAGCCCAGATTGCTGATTAAACTTCATCAAGAGGCCCTGGAGATTCCGGATAATGAGAACTCCTAGAACCGGATATTATTTTCGTTCTCAGCAAGATGCCCTTATTTTCCCTGTCGATGTGGATTCCAAACTCTGTATACAAAAAGTCAGATGCCCAGAAGCTTCCTAGGGACGTGGAATCAATGATTCCACGTTAACTTTAAAAATATGTACTAAACGTTTGGCAACTGCAAAACCCTTGTCCCCTCTCAAAATAAAAAGAGACACGGAAAGGGAAGGATTACAGGGTTCACCTTAAGACCAGAGTTACATCCAAATATGGCAAGAAGATTCTTTTTTCCTGGAATCTGGCCTCAGTTGTTCCAAGTAACCTAACGGACTTGGAGTGCCCGATACCCGTTTACAACTTTCAAGAGGACCAGAATGTTGCTAGAGTCCTGAAATGACCGATTCATAATATCCGCATGATAAATTGCTCCGAAACATTTGAGGAGCTCGAAGCCCA
>NW_007006951.1:0-770 GCF_000164805.1 Carlito syrichta
CAGCTAAGCTAACATTTTGGGACAAATCATTCACATGATTAGCTGTGTGAACTTCTTGAGCCAAAGCAGTGGCAGATGCTGCTACAGATCCTATGATAGCTATTAAAGCAGAAATTTCCAAGACTAAAGCTGCAACAAACCTACAAGGCCTATTTAACGTTGCTGTGGCTTGTTCTAAAATATAAGTACCTGGAGAAGAATACCACGGTTCCTGTAGCTGAACAGGCACAAAAACGTTAAGAAGGATGCCTTAACAGAAATACTTGATATGGGTTATCAATAATACAATTAGACAAAGTACAATTTTCACAATTAATTTCAACATGAACAAAATTATATATTACTCAGTAAATAGAATGAGCATTAGCAATTAACAAAACATATGGGGAATCAACACAGGCCTGTAAAAAGTTGTAAAACCGGAATGAGGACAATAAAGTGTTACAGGACCTGTTGCTGCAAACAATCAATAAAGCTGAGTCTGTAATGAATGATTAGAGGATAGAGAACTTTAAAACATAGATGTAGCCCATTCATACGGGTGCCTTCTAGTTGTGGCAAGCATAGAGCCATTAAAACCCCAGTCACTAATATATAGTTTTTCACAGGGTACAGGATAGTCCACCTTAGAGTTATAAGCACAGTTTCTCCATTTCGGGAAGCCAGCATCTCGCCGTATCAGTCCTTTTCCGTATCATTGAAAGGGGCAAGCAGATACGCTGAGAGGTGATGAAGCTCTAGTTGCACGGCTAGGGGCAGTTCCTCCAGGC
>NW_007006952.1:0-2047 GCF_000164805.1 Carlito syrichta
TTAGAGCCAGAAATATAGAAAACCTTTAGGCAAAAGAAAATTGACCTCTGAATCTAAGACTGTTAGGCAGTTAAGTAATGCAGTTTCTCAAAATATCAAAAGTTTTCCTTGCTTCCAACTTACACTATACTTTTCCCTTATTCTCTGATCTTCTTAGCAGTGCTCTATATTAGGAAAATCAATCATGAATATTGGTCTTTTCTGTTCCTCCAATCTTTTCTACTTCCCCTCTCCTTCCTACCAATCTTCTGAAAATTGACTAAAACTGGAAGCAAGAGTCCTAAAAACAGGGAAATCATCCCAATGTTAGAATTTAGGCTAAACAGCATTGTATTTGGTCACCAAGTCAGTCTTTATCTTTTAAAAATCAATAAATATCACAAGCCTCCACAAAATCATTTCCTAATTATTTTATAATCATAAACTATCACATTCTTTCAAAAGGAAGCATCAATATCCAACTGTACCATGAACATTTATATTTTTAATCAGAAACACTACTATTGAAAGTGCTTAAAGTTAAATATTTCAGTGTGATCACTATTTATCTGAATACATGTTTCACCTAGCTTTTTAAATTTTATTACGATTGTGATGGAAAACAGATCATTGAGCTTTAAAAAAATTACTTGGAAATGAATCTGTTTAAATTCAGGTTACTTTTTAACACCAACTATATACCATGTACTATAATTTTTTTTAATTTTTATGGAGTAATGAATTGCTTTTATCTAAAATACTCTTACTTTTTCATATTCTCAGAAAATTATCTTCTATTTAAATAATCAGTTTACAGTAAAAAATCAAATTTCCACTAAAAGTTTGCTAATTAACTATGCTATCAAAATAAGGATTAAGTTATCAAAAATAAGGAAAACTCTACACTGATTAGTATTATTAGGCAAAGCTAAATTCTACTCTTGAGTCAACTTTAGATAAATGCAATTATAAATTAAGAAGGCCATTATGTAGTTAACTTTGTATATATGTGTGCACATGTGTAGAAACACAAAGACTATATATATGTATATAGTTATATTTATAAAGTGCTACTCTATTCCAGTTTAAATATTTATACAGAGTTCCAATGCTAGGAAAACAGAATTAAATACAATATCTTGTTCACAGATTTTTGTGACAGCTTTGAAATGAGATACAATACAGAATTCTCACAGCATTTGCTTTCAAAAATTCTATTTTTCAAAAGAACATTTTCTTTTAAATATTACAAGAGAGCCCCCTATTGACCAAAAATGTTGGCAATTCTGCAGATTCAGCTAATTACCACTTACATACATCCAACATGCATATAATGCTAATACCTGTATCCAATACATAATGCGTAAAAAAGCTTAAGGGGTAAAAAGGAGGTTATTAAGGCTTCGGAAATGTATTACTATTTAAACGAGTGGAAAAGGGATACAAACACTGGATGAATATGGTTTATTACAGTTAGAAATAGTATTTAAGTACTTCTTATGTGTCAGATACCGTACTAAATGCTTTACATATATTGTCTCATTTAATACAAGCGCCTTAGTCTTTTTGCATATTTGGTTGCATTTCAATTCTTAGTTTTCTGTTCAAATTTCTCCTTGTTAGACAAGATAGGATCTCTGTGGAAAAACGACTCTGGGAGTTGATAGAACCACATGATCAAATAAAGTCATCCTTATTTAGATTTTTTAAAACTGTGTAACTTTAACATGACTTTTGTTTAAAGTTGCTAAGTCCTAAGACTTACATTTACTACCTACCCTTTTTCTGTTGTTCTTGCTAAAAATGAATTATTCTTACCATGGACAGTGATGATCCATTCTCCTTACACAGTGGCCACAGCGGCTACAGTGATGCGAACGCTTTGGTCTCATCAAATTACACTTGTTACATAATTCCCAGAACTCCCTTTCTAGAGAAGGAAATTAAAATGCATTTAATGAAGGCAAATGAGTAATGCTGAAATTGAGCAACAATTATTTAGAAGACTTTACAGGATGTCTACAATATACATCTCTAATAGATTTTTCTTCTTCTAAGTCTCCAGTGG
>NW_007006953.1:0-1426 GCF_000164805.1 Carlito syrichta
GGATATATTGTGACTAGTTAGCAGCTGAATTTCACGAAGAAATTCTTTGTTATAACAATTCTCTGACCACAATGGGGCTGATGATCACGTGGCTTACTTTGTCCAAATTGACAGAAATATTACAGCCATAGCTGGAGTTAAAGACCTTTTCTTTAGCACTGAATTACTGGTTTCGCAGGGCAGTTTAGTAAATGAAGGAAATCACTGTATTGTAAGTTTTACATGGACTTTATGTGAAATATATAGTTGATTAGAGAAGTTGCTATAAACGGTCTTTATTAAGTCCAAATTTCTTTCCTAGAACTAATAGGAACAGAAAATTCAGTCACTGAATTTTTCATTCATGGCAGTGATACGATTATTTTCATGTTAGTTTTGGCATTTGACTTGCAGTGTCTCTAGTTTTGTACGTAAAACTACTGAGAAGATTGGCACTCTCCACACAAGCCCTGATCCGAAAGTGAGACCAGAGCCCAAGGGTGATGAGCAATCATGTGAAGAGGATGTGAGTTCAGTTACCTGCCCAGAAGAGGAAGACACTGAGTAAGCCCATGCATATAAGTATGGGAATTCTAGGGGAGCCAGCTGTCAGTCTGAAGACAGCCATAGACTATGTCCTGTTGGAGAAGGCACATATAGTTCTCTGTTCATTGAAGATGATTTGTGTAGCTCTTAAAAATTGTGATTTCCACTAAGTGTTGAAAAATTACATTTTGCTACCTAAAATTAAATTAAATTAAAATTAAAAATTACTACATGTAGCAAATCTATTGAGACAGTTTTCATTTAGCACCTCTTCCACTTTTCCCCTGCACAACTCCCCTGCCTCCTCCATAATCTCTCCAAACTTCTGGGAGTATTAGATTAAGAGTAGGATGACTTAGGATCAAGACCTTATCCTGGCTCTGCTTGTGACTAGCATGTGACTTTGGGTAAGTGGCTAATGCCTTCTGACCTGAAAGATCCAGTCAGGATGTGTTATTACTCGTAAGTCAATAAAAGGACTATAAAATGAAGATAATGAAAAAGAAAAAAGGATTCTTTAGGTAATGAAGAAACTGTTGATCGAATAGTTGTCATTGATGTCCTGTCAGGTATCTTCATGAGCTATGCCGGTGACATAATCCTTACACAGTAGAGTTGTAGCAGAGCCCTGGGTCTAGCACAGTGAGAAGTAGCTTGTCTATTTGGTTTCAGCCTTATCTCACAGTTAGGGGATGTGGGCATTAGAGGCAAGTAAGTTCAGCACTTATCCACAAATTGAGGGACCCATGGGCTCAGTGGATCTGAGCAGTCAGATTGAATAAGAGGTATGTAATTCTCAGAATAACTTAGTGAATTCATATATTTATAGGAAAAAAGCTGGATTTTTGTTTTGTTTTGTTTTTTGAGTTGGAGTCTCACTCTGTCACCCAGACTGGAGTGC
>NW_007006954.1:0-70040 GCF_000164805.1 Carlito syrichta
AATGCAATACCCATCAAATTACCAGCAACATTCTTCTCACACCTAGAAAAGACAACACAGAAATTCATATGGAAACACAAACGTCCAAGAATAGCCAGAACAATCCTCCGCAAAAAAAAAAAAAGCAGGAAGCATCACATTACCAGACTTCAAAGTCACTGTCATTTCATTGTGATTGGTGTCACAACAGCTGCCATATCATCATTGTGGATGCTCCAGTGACTATCCCTCTGTGAAGGTGTCCCACTTATTAGGCCTTCTTCCCAATAGTTTCTCCAGAGAATGGGTCTCCTTTTGCAATGAGTGTCCCAATGACTGGTCCTCCTCCCTATTTGGAGGCCAAGTGACTGCACCTTCCCTGAGATTGGTGTCCAATTGAATTGCTTTTATATATGATGAGTTCCCCACTGATAAGTTATCTTCTATGATAGGTTTCACAGTGACTGGGCCCCCTTCATAATGGCACCCCTATGACTGGACCTCCTTAGTGATTGGTGTCCAAATGACTTACCATTCTATGTGATGGGTACCACAGTAACTAGCCCTCTTTTGTGATGGGTTTCCAAGTTACTTGGACTTGTTTAAAATTGATGCCTCAGTGAATAGCCTTCCTCTGTCATATGTGTCCCAGTTTCTAAACATCCACAATAATGGGTGCCCAAATGACTGACCCTCCCCTCTGATGGGTGTCTGAGTGACTAGTTCTCCTCCTTAATAGGTGCTCCATTGACTGTGCCCTATCTGTGATTTGTGCCCCAGTTACTGTCCTTCCAATTTGTGTTACCTATTGATTTGCTCTCTTCATTATGGTCCTTCTCCATAATTAGTGTCCCAGTGAGTAGTCCTCTTCTGTGATGAACGTCCTGTTACTAGTTTTTTTCTGTGATGAATGCCCCAGTGACTGGCTCTTCTCTGTGGTATATGCCTCTGTGACTTGGAGTCAGCTATAAGGAGTGCTCGGTGTCTGACCTGTGAATGATGTCACTGTGATGATGCTTCTCTGTGATGGTTGTCCCAGTACCTAACTTTGCTCTGTGATTGTTGCCTAAGTGACAGTGTCTCCTCAATAATGACTGCCTCAATGACTAAACCGCCAACATTTTGGGTGCCCCTGTGATTGTGCTTCCTCAATGATTTGTATTCCAGTGACCAAGTCTGCTCCATAATGAATGCCTTAGTATCTAGTCATCCTCTGTGATGAGTATCTAATTAACTAGTCTTCCTCAATAACAGGTGCCCCAGTGACAAGCACTCCTTTGTGATTGGGTGTCCCATTGACTGGCCCTCTTTATTGATGGGTGCCCAGTGGCCATCTTTTGTGATGGTTTTTCCAATGACTACTCTCCTCCATACTGTGTGCCCCTCCTCTTCTTACTGGTGCCACAGTAACAAACAATCATCTGTGTGAATGCCCCAGTTATTGCTTCTCTTCTTTGATGGTTGTACAAGTGACTAGCCCTCCTCTGTGAGGGGTGCCCCAGTATCTGGCCCTATTTTGTGATAGCTGTACCAGTGACTTGTCCCACTCTGTGATGGCTTCCTCTGTGACTGGCTCTGCTCTATAATTAGTGATCCATGGATTGAGCTTCCTGTGTAAATGGGGAACAAGTGACTGGCTCTCCTCTCTAATAAGTGAAGCAGTGACTGGCCCTCAACTTTGATGGTTACCCCAGGAACTGGTCTCTGTGATGGATGACATAGTGAATAGCCCTCAATTGTTATGGTTGTCACAGCGACTGGTCTCCTCTGTGATATGTTCCCCAGTGAATTGGTCTTACTATGATGAGGGTCACAGTAAGTGTATTCCTTCTGTGATGGGTGCCCCAGACATTAGGCTTCTTCTGGGATGGATACCCCAGTGAATGACCCTCATCTATAATCGGTTCCCCAGGAATTGACCCTGCTCTGTAATGGGATTCACAGTGACATATATTCCTCCATAATGGGTGGTCAGTGACTAGCCTACTTCTGATGGGTAACCCAGTTACTGTGACTTCTCCAAAACGTGCCCAGTGACTTGCCCTCCTCTGCAGTGGGTGCCCAAGTGATTGACCTTCTTCCATTACGGTTGCCTCAATGACTGGTACTACTCTGTGATTGGTTTCTCAGTGATGGACCTTAGCCTTAATGGTTTCCCATTGAGATCACCTCCTCTGTGAAGATTAACCCAGTAGCTGGCCCTAATTCATAAAAGGTGTCTCAATATCTGGTCCTCCTCTGTGATGAATGCATCAGTGACAGGACCTCCTTTTTTGCTGGTCCCAGTTATTCAGCCTCCTCCATAATAAGTACACCTGTAACTAGTTCTCCTCTATTATGGTTGCTGCAGTGCCTGAAACTACATGTGATTTGTGCCACTGTGAATGATCCTTCATCATTATGGTTGTCCTGGTGAATGGGCCTCACTTGTGATTGGTGACCAAGTTACCGGTTCTCTTTCAAATTGGGTGCCACTCATCTATGATGGGTGACCCATTGACTATTCCTCTTCTGTGATGGCTATTCCAGTGACTGGTCTTTCTATGTGATGGATGGTTCAGTGATTGTTCCTAATCTGGTTTGGTGCTTCATTGACTGGTCCTCCCCTGTGTTTGTTGCTCCAGTGACTTGCTCTCATATGCAATAATTTCCCCAGTTACTGGCTGTCATCAGTGATGGGTAACTCAATGAGTGGTCTGCTCTGTGGTCAGTACCCCTGAGAATGACCTGCCATTATGATTGTTAACCCTGTAACAAGGATTCCCCTGTCATCGGTATGCAAGTGATTAGACCTCCTCAGTGATGTTTCTCAGTGACTTTGCCTTCTCTGTGACATGTACACCTAAAAATCAGTCTCCTTTTAATTGATGCCCAATTGACTTATCCTCCTCCACATTGGGTGCCACAGTGAATAGACCTCCTTTGTGATGGGTGTCCCATTTACTGGCTCTTCACTGTGATATATGTTCCAGTAATTTGACCTGTATAATGGGTGCCTCCATTACCAGTCCTCCTCTGTTTGGGGTTCCCTCATGACTGACCCACCTCTTTTATTGGTGTTCCAGTGAGTGGCTCTCATCTATTATGGATGCTTCAGTGACTGCCCCTCCTCTGTGTTGGGTGCCCACTGACTTGTCCTTTTCTGTTATGGATGCCTCAGGGACTGCCCATCCTCTGGTTTTGGTCCTCATTGACTGACCATCCTCTGTATTCAGTGCTCCATTGACTGACTCTCCTCCCTACTAAGTGCACTAGGTCTCATCTGTCACAGAAATCCCACTGACTGGACTCCTTTGTGATGGGTGCCCCAGAGACTGGACATCCACTATGATAGCTGTCCCAGTGACTAGGTTTTCTCTGTGATCAGGGCTCTTATGATTAGATGTTTTCTATCATAGGTTATTCAGTGACTAATCCTCCCCATAATGGGTGACTCATTGACTTCTTTTCCGTGTTTGGTGCCTCATTTACTGGCCCTTTTCTGTAATCAGTGCCCCAATGACTGGCCCTTATCAGTGATGGGTATCCCAGTGAATGGGTTCCACAGCAACAGGTGTCCCAGAGACTTACTCTACACTATGATGTGTAATACAGTGACTAGACTTCCTCTGTGGTTAGTGCCCAGTGATTAGACTGCCTCTGTGATTGGTGACCAAGTGATAGAGCCACCTATGTGATGGGTACCCCAGTGATTGACACTTTTTGTTTTTAGTGCTCCAGTGAGAGTCCCTCTTTCTAAAGGGTGCCTCAGCTCCTGGTCCTCTTTGTTTATAGATGTCTGAGTGGTTGTGTCTCCTAGTGGCGTGTACCCATGTGACTAGCCCTTCTATATGATGGTTGTCCCGGTGACAGGGCCTCCTTCTAATATGTGTCACAGTAGCTTTCTCTCCTCTGTGAAGGATGCCACTGTGACTGGCCCTCAACTGTGATAGGTACCTCAGTGTATGTGCCTCCTCTGTAATAAGTATCCCAGTGACAGTCTTTAATTCATAATGAATGTCCTAGTGACTAGCTTTCCTCTATGATGATTTCCAAAAACTGTTTCTCTTCTGCGATGGAAGTTCCAGTAACTGGGTCTCCTCTGTGATAGAGTCCACAAAGATTTTGCTTACTTTATAATTGGCACTTCTGTGACTGTCCTCCTCTATGATGGGTGTACCAGTAACTGTGCCACTTTGATAATTGGTGTCTCAGTGACTAGCCTCCTTTGTTTTAGGAACTTAGTGACTGAAACTTCTCTGCTACTGATGCAACAGAGATAAGCCTTCCTCGTTTTGGGCTACTCAGTGACCTAGCACTTCTCTGTGAGAGGGTCCCCTGGGACAAGTCCACCTCTGTGATGAATGAGCAAGTGACTGGTTGTGCTCTGTGATGGGTGTCCCAGGGAAAGGCTGTCTTCTGTAACACTTGCTCCAGTGAGTGTACTCCTCCATAATGGGTGTCTAGTTACTGGCCCTCTTCTATAATATTTGCCCCAGTGACTGGTCCTCCATGATGATGGGTGCACCAGTGACAGACCCTGCTTTGTCTACTGAGTCTCCTCCATTATAGGTGCCCCTGTGATGTGTCTCATCTGTGAATAGTGCCCCAACCATCCTTTTTGATGGGTGCACCAATGTCTACTTTTTCTGTGATGGATAGCCTCGTAACTAGTCCTCCTCCAGAATGGTTGCCTTGGTGACTAGTCCGTCTCTGTGATGGGTGCCTCAGTTAGTGAACCTCTTCCATAATGTGTGACACAGTGATGAGCCCTTCTCTGTAATGGGTTTCCCAGTGATTTGGACTTCTCCATATTTAATGCTTCATTGATTGGGCCTTCTTCTTGATTGGTGTACCAGAGACTAGTCCTCTAACAAATTGTGTGCCACAGTGAATAGGCCTCCTCTGTGTTGGGTGTTTCGGTGACTATCTCATCTCTGATGGGTGTCACAATGACTGATTCTCTTCTTTGGCAGATGCTCCAGTCACTGGACTTACTTTATAATGGAGGCTGTAGTTACAATCCCTCTTCTGTGAAGGTGATACCCATGACTATCCCACCGCTGTGATGGGTGCAACAGTGACTGACCCTTCTCTACTATGGTGTTCCATTGATGACCCCTTCTCTGTGTAGGCGACATCTTACTATCCCTACTCTGGCTTGATGCCTCATTGACTGGCCTGCCTCTGTGATTGGTGCACAAGTGACTGCCTTTTTTGTGTAATCACTGCAGCAGTGACTGGCCTTCATCTGTGATGGGTGTCTCAGTGACTTGTCTCCTCTGTAATAGCTGCTCCAGTGTCAGTCCCTCCACTATAATGTCTGCCCCAGTGACAGGCTCTCCTCCATTATCTTTACTCCCATTGACTTGGTCTCCTCTGTAATTGATGCCACAAAGACTGGCTTTCCTCCAAAATAGGTACTGTAGTGAATAGCTCTCCTCTGACATGTGTCCCATTACCGGGCCTCCTCCATAATGAATGCCCCAGTGACAAGCCCTTGTTTTTGATGGGTTCCCTAATGACTGGTCTTCTTTAGTAAAACATGCCAGGTGACTTACCCTCCTCGGTGATGACTGTCCCAGTGACTGACCATCCTATATAATGAGTATCCCAGTGACTGACCCTCCCATGTTATTGTTTCCACAGTGCAAGTGTCCTTTGTTGGTTTCAGTGTCAAATTTTCCTTTATGAAAGGAGGCCCGTGACTGGCCCACTTCTGATTTATGCTCCAGTCACTTCCCATTCTCAATTATGTGTGCCTAGTGATGACTCCACCATATTATGGTTGCTCTGGTGCATGAGCTTCCTCTGCAATAGTCCCCCATTACTGGCCTGCTTCTGTGATAACTGTCCCGATGACTGTCCCTTGTCTGTGAAAAATTCCCTAGTGAATGATCCTCCTTTGTGATCAATGACGTAGTGAAGAGTTTCCTCTGTGATCACAGTCCCAGTTACTATATCCATTACAATTATGTCCCAGTAAATAGCCTCCTCGATTAGGGGTGCATACATGACTGTGTCTCTGTGTTGATAAGTGACACTTTGACTGACTCTCATCCATAATATGTGGCCTTGTGACTAGCCTTCCTCTGTGATGGGTGTCCTAGTAACTGGGCCTCCTTAAATTGAGTACCAGTGACAAGCCCTCCTTTTTAATGAGTGTCCTAGTGACTAACCCTCCCCAGTCATGGATTCCCTAGTGACTGGCCCATTTCTGTGATAGTTGTCCCAGTTACTTACCCTCCTCCTTAATGGGTGCCCCAGTGACTGGTCTTCTATTTATATCATTGCCACAGAGTTAGCTCTCCTTTTGGTAGGTGTCTCAGTGACTAGTCCTACTCTGTAAAGAATGACCCAGCGACAGGCTCACCTCTGTGATGTGTGTCCAAGGGAATAGTCCAAGTCTGTTATCGGTTCTCAAGTGACTGCCCCTCTTCTGTGATGGGTGCCATGGTGAATGACCGTCCACTGTGATGGGAGCTACAGTGAGTGGCCCACTTCTGTAATAACTGCCTGACTGGCTGTCGTATCTGTTTTTTGCACCAGTGATTGGGCCTCCTCTGTGATTGAAGAACAATTGAAGGACTATCCTCTATGATGGGTGTTTTGATGACTGTTCTTCCTGTGTTTTTGATGCTTCATCGACTGGCCCACCTCTGTGAGGTGTCCACCAGTGTCTAGGTTTTCTCTGTAATTGTTGGCTTAGTAACCCATCTTCATCTCTGACTGGTTCCCCAGTGACTGGAATTCTCTGTGATGGATACACCAATGACTGGTCGTTCACTGTTATGGATGTCCCAGTGACTGTCCTTCTTTGTGATAGGTGCCACAATGATAGGCCATGTTCTGTGATGTGTAACTTAGTGACTGGTCTTCCTCTGTGTTGAGAGTCCCAGTGACTGAGCTTTCTACATAATGGATGTGCCATTGACAAACCCATCTCTGAAATGGGTATATCAGTGACTGGTCCTCCTCTAAAATGTGTGCAACAATGATGTGCCCTCTTCTATTAAGAGTGCACTAGTGAGTTTCTTTTTTCTCTGATTGGTGTTCCAGAGACTGGACCTCCTTCAGATTGATGTCCCAATGTCGGACCCTATTCCTTTATGAATGTCCCAGTGACTGTACCTCTTCTGTGATTGGTGCCTAGTGAGAGACCCTAATCCATAATGGTTGCCACAGTGACTAGCCCTCTTCTGTGATGGGTATCCCACTTACTGAGCATCCTCTGTCATGGATGCCCTATTGATTGGCCCTCCTTTGTGGTGGGTGTCACAGTTAATGGTCCTGCTCTATAATGTGTTCTGGAGTGTTTGTGTCTTCTTGGTGATTGGTGCCCATTGACTTCCATTCACATATGATGAGAGTCTTAGTGGCAAGCCCAATTCTGTGATGGGTGTCTCAGTGACTGTGTCTCCTTCATTAGTGGTGCCACAGTGACTGGATCCCTTCTCTCATTGGTTCACAATGACTGGTCATCTTCTGTGACGGACAACCCAGTGACTAGACCTCTTTTGTTGTGGGCCTCCTCCAAAATTGTTGCTCCAGTGAATAGTCTTCCTCAGTGATGGGTCAACCAGTTTCTGGGACTCTTCCATAATGGGTAGCCCACTGATTATCCCCTCTGTGAAGGATGGACAATGATTGGGCCTCCTATTAATAGATGATTCATTGAATGAACCTCCAGCATGATAGGTGCCACAGTGAATAACACTATTCTGTAAAAGGTATTCCTGTGAAACTTCCTCTTCCATAATGGGTGTCCAGTAACTAGACCTCGTCTGTGAGGGATACTCTCATGACTGGCCTGCCTGTGTGATGTGTGCCACAGTGACTTGCCTACCTCTATTATTAGTGCTCAGGTGAATGCCTCTCCTCTCTATTTGGTGCCCTATACTTGTATATCCTCTGTGATGCTTGCCCATTGACAGACTGTCTTCTGTTGTTGACGTTCAAGTAACTGGGTCTTGTCTGTGAAGCTGCCTCAGTGACTATATCTCCTCTGTGCCTTATTAACTGACCCTCCTTTTTGATTGTTGCTCAAGTGACTGGCTCTCCTCTCTAATTGGTGCCCCAGTTAGTGGGCTTCACTGTGAAGGGTACCCCAGTGCATTTCCTCCTCTGTGAACTTTGCTCCAGTGACTGGCCCTCCACAATGATCGGTGCACTATTGACTAGGATTCCTCTGTCATGGGTTCCCCAGTGACTAGACCTTATCACTACGAGTGACTCAGTGACTGGGCTTTCTTTCTGATGGGTGCTTCAGTGACTGGATTTCCTCTGTAATGTTTGCCCAGATGTCTAGTCTTCTTTTGTGATGGGTGCCCCAGTGACTGCACCTTCTCCAATAGGTTCTCCAGTGACCTGCTTTCCTGTCATGGGTGTCTCTGTAACTGGCCCTCCTCTGTGATATGTGCCTCAGTTACAATGCCTCCTCTCTGATGGGTGCCCCATTGAAAATATCTCCTCTGTTTTGGGTATCCCAGTGGTTGGCCCTCAACTACAATGTTTTCTCCAGTGACTAGTCCTCTGTGGAGGTTTTCCCATGACTGACCCTCTTCAAAATGTGTGCCTCCGTGACTGGCCCTTCACTTTTGTTGTAGACCCAGTGTCTAAGTGTCCTTTGTGATGAGTGTCCCAGTGACTGGTCCGTCTCTGTGATAGACCCTCTCCATAATGGGTATCCCAGGGACTGGTCCTCCTCTTTAATGGGTGCATCAGTGATAGACGCTCCTTTGTTTGAGTTGCTGGGTTTCCTCTTTAATGACTTCCCCAGTGACTGGCCTGTCTCTGTTATGCATATCTCTTTGACTGGTGCTCCCCTGTGATTGGTAACATATTGACTGGTCTTCTGCCATAATGATTGCTCCAGTGACTTGCCCTCCTCTGTAAAAATTGTCCCAATCACTGACCCTCCTCCAAAATGGGTGCCCCAGTAACAGGCCTTCCTCTGTTATGGGAGCCACAATGACTGACTCTGCTTTATGAGTGGTGGTCCGGGGACACCCTCCATTTCAAGCATGACCTAGTGACTGGTCCTAATGAGTGATAAGTACACAATGACTGACCCTCATCTGTGATGGTTGTCCCAGTGACAAGACCACCACCATAATTGGTTACCCAGTAACTAACTCACCTCTGTGATGGGTAACTAGCAACTTCCAGTTATGGGTGCTCCAGTGACTGCCCCTTTTCTGTTACTGGTGCCACAGTGACTGGCTCTCATCTGTGATGGGTGATGAAGTGACTGCCTCTCCTATGTTATGATTGCCCCAGTGACTATCTTCTCCGATAGGTGCCCCAGTGAGTAGCCTCCATCTGTGACAGGTGGCCTGGTGATTTGCCCTCATCTATAATATGTATCCCAGAGACTGGGAATTTTCTGTGATGGGTGCCCCAGTGATTGACCTCCTCTATAAGCTGGACCCCAGTCATTGACTCTCCTCTCTGATCATTGCCTCTGTGACTAGTCCTCATTCATGACGAATGTCCTACAAACTAGTCCTCCTGTATTATAGGTATGCTCATGTCTGCCTCTTCTCTGTGATGTGAGTACCAGTGACTGGTTCTCCTGCGTGATTATTGCCTCAGTGTCTGTACTTCCTTCACAATGGGTGCCCAAATGAGTGATCATACATTGTGATAAGTGCTGCAATGCGTAGCCTTCTTCTATAATGTGTGTCCTAGTAATTAGCCTTCTTCCCAAATGTGTGAAACAATTACTAACCCTCCATGGTGATGGGTGCTCCAGGTTCTGGGCCTCCTAGAGTGTCCCAGTGCCAGGTTCTCTTCTGTGGTGGGTGTCTCAGTGACTATAATGGGTGCCCCCTTGACTGGGCCTCCTCTGTGATGGGTGCCACTTTGACAAGCCCTCTTATATTATGGGTGTCCTAATACCTGGACCTCTTTCAAAATGGCTGCTCAGTGACTGATTCTCCTCTATGATGGGTCCTCCAGGATTTGGGCCTCCTATAATGACTGGCCCTCCTCTGTGATGGCCTCTCATTATATGTGCTCTATTGACTAAACCTTCACTGAGATTGGTGTCCCAGTAACTAACACTACTCCAAATTTTATGCACCAGTGACTAGATCTCCTATGTGATGGGTGTTCCTGCAACAGTGATTAGATTGACGCACCAGTGACTTGTTGTCTTCTTTGATGTGTATCCCAGTGACTGACTTTCCTCTGTGATAGTTACCCCAGTCACTGGGTATTCTCTATAATGAGTGACCAGTGACTGACCTTCCTCTGTGAAACATTTTTCAGTGGTTGATCCTGCTCTGTGATGGATAACACACAAATGTTGCATCTTTTTTATGGCTGCCCCAGTTTCCCCAGTTACTGGTCCTCTGTGATGGGAGCCTTATTGACTGAGCCCCTAATAATTTGTGTCTCAGTGACTGTCTCTCCTCTGTGATGGGTAAAATAGTGACTGGTCTTCATCCGTGATATGTGACTTATTGACTTACTCTCCTTTGTGTTGTGTAACCCAGTGAATCACACTCCTCTGTGATTGGTTCCCCAGAAAATGGCTCCCTTCTGTGATAGTTGTCTTAATGAGGATCTCTCCTCTCTGAGGGGTACCCCAGTGAGTAGACTTCTTCTGTCATGGATGCCCCAGTTATTGGCAGCCCTATATAATATGTGTTCCTATATGTGTCTCTATAATGTGCGATGGGTGTACAGTGACTGAACCATTAAGGAGGAGGAGCTGTCAATCGGACTCCTATCCAAGAGGAGGGCCAGTCACTTGGACATTTTCTGTTTAGGAGGAGCATTTGTTGGGGTGCCCATCTCAGAAGGTGGATAATCACATAGAACACATCATGGAAAAAAGCTAGTCACTGGGACACACAACAGACTACATTTAGTCACTAGGACACCCATAACAGTGGGGGGTAAATCACTGGGTAATTAACATAGTAGAGGACAGTCATGAAGTATCCATGACAGATGGGAAACAGTCGCTGGGCACTGATTACAGAGAAGAGCTGGTCACTTGAGCACTGATCACACAGGAGTGCCAGTCAGTGGGACACTCAACACAAAGGACGAACAGTCACTGAGACACCAATCACAGAGAGAGTCATTCAATGGGGAACCAATCACAGAAGAAGCCTAGTCACTGGGGCACCAATCACAGAAGCCTAGTCACTGGGACACTCACGATAGAGAAAATCCAGTGAGTGGGGCACCAATTTTGGAAGAATACCAGTCACTGGGACACCCATTATGAAATGCTAATTACTGTGACATCCATTAGGGAGAAATACCAATAAATGTGGCACTCATCACAAAGAAGAGTCAGTCACTGTGTTACCAATCACAAAAGAGAGTCAATAACTAAGACACTCATCACAGAAGTGATATAGTCAATGAGACACCCATCACATAGGCCAGTCACCGGGGCACCAAACACACAGGATGTTCAGTCTCTGGGATATCCAGACAAACTATGCCCAGTCACTAGGACAACATTCATAGAGAAGGACCATTCACTGTGGAAAGCATCACAGAGGAGGCCTGGTCACTGAGGTACCCATCACAGAGAAGGTGCAGTGACAGGGGCTCCAAAACAAAGGGAGTCCAAGTATTGGGAAACCCATAACAGAAGAGAGCAAGTTGCTGAGGCACCCATCACTGAGGTGGGAAACTCACTGTAGCATTCATTTCAGAGGAGAGATGGTTGTCAAGATACAAATCACCTAGTACACCTAGTAACTAAGACAGACATCACAGAGGAAGGCCTGTCATTGGTGCAACCATCACAGAGGAGGGTCAGTCACTGGGGAACCCATCTCAGAAGAGAGACAGTCTCTTTCGCATTGATCATAGGAAAAGGGTTGTCAGTGGGTCACAGGTTAAAGGTAAGGATTAATCAAAGAGGAACCCATCAAAGAGAAGGTTTAGTTAATGGAGCACTCATTATGGAGGTCTAGTAATGGGGCACTCTTCACAGTTATGGGTTAGTCACTGGAATACCCATTATGAAGGAGGCCCACTTATTAAAACTCTCATCACAGGGGAGGGCTACTCAGTGGGCACCCATTACCAAGGACAACCAGACACAAGGGAACCAATCACAAAGGACGTTCAGTCACTAGAGCACTCAATTGACGGAGGGCTATCCATTGGGACACATCACAAAGAGGGCCAGTCACTGGGGTACCCAATACAAAGGAAGGCCACCTAGAAAACCATCAAAAAGGAGTATCAGTGACAGGGCAACCATCCTCAAAAGGGTCATTCACTGGGACAGCCATCACAAAGAAGGGCTTGCCACTAGGGGACCAATAATGGAGTATCCCCAGTTATTCATAAACCTATCATAAAAGACTGCTAGCCACTAGGACACATATTATGGAGGAAGGTCAATCACTGAAGGAGGCCCAGTCACTAGGGTATTCATAATGGAGAAGGTCTCGGTACCAGGGAGTTCATTATGTAGAAGACCCAGATGCTGGGGTTGTAAACATAGAGGAAAATTAGTCCAAGGGGCACCCAAAACAGAGGAGGACCAGTCACTGGCTCATTATCCACAGAGGAGGGCCAGTCACTTGAGCAACCATTGTAGAGGAGGCCTAGTCACAGGAGCATCTATCACAGAGAGTCAGTCACTGGGACGCCTATCACTGAGGAGGACTAGGAACAGACACATCTATAATGTAAGAAATCCAGTTACCGAAACACCAATCTCAGAGGAGGGCTAGTCACTAGGGAATCATTATAGAAGAGGGTCAGTCACAAGGGCACCAAGCACAAAGTAGGGTCAATCATTGGAGCACACAACACAAAGAACGTCCAGTCATGAGACACTCATTATAGAAGAGGAAAAGTCACTGGGCTCCCATCACTGACAAAGTCTATTTAGTGGGACTCCTATCAGAGAGGAGTGTCAATCACTGGGACAAACATCACAAAGTAGTGTCAGTTACTGAGACACCCAACAGAGAAGAGGATTAGTCACCTGGTCACCAATAACAGAGGAAGACCAGTTTCTGGGCTTGTCCCAGTTACTTAAGAATCCATAACAGAGGAGGACCAGTCACTGAGGTTCACATTCCAGAGGAGGACCCATTACCAAGGCACCTGTCTCAGAAGAAAGCCAGTCACTGAGTCACCCACCCAAACGAGTGCCTGCCACTGAGCCACCCATCCCAGAATAGGACTAAGCACTGAGTCATATATCACACAGGAAGACCTGTCACGGAGCACCCAATAAAAGGAGGACAAGTCACTGGTGCACGAATCACAGAACTAGGCCAGTCGCTGAGGTGCCAAGCACAGAGGATGGACAGTCAAAGGGGGTACCCATCACAGGGGAGGACCAGTCACTGGTTCATGAATCATAAAATGAGAGCCAGTCACTGGAGCACCCATGATAGAAGAGGGTTAGTCACCAGTGAACCAATTACAGCAGAGGATCAATAACTGGGTCACTGATTACAAAGGTCATTCACTGGGCCACTGATCACATAGGAGCATCAGTCACAGAGACAACCATCATAAAGGAGTTCTAATCATGGGACATCAATTATAGCGAAGTGCCAGTGACCAAGAGAGCCAACGCTGAAGAAAGCTAGTCCCTGGGATCCCATAACACACAATGTTTAGTCAATGAGGAACCTATCACAATGGAGGGGAAGTCAACAGGAATCTCAAAAAGGAGAGGTCCAGTCACAGGGGCACCAATCATAAAGGAGGTTATTTCACTGGTGCACACATCGCAGATGAAAACAAGTCACTGAAGCAGCCATCCCAGAGTAGGGCTAGTCCTGATGTCTGTGTGTGGTGCCCATCACACAGAAAAGTCAGTCACAGAGGTACCTATCAATGAGGTGTGCCAGTCATTGGCGTAGCCATCACAGAGGAGGTCAAGTCACTGGAGCACCTTTCACAGAAGAGAGCTAGTCACTGGGACAGCCATCACAAAAGAGGATCAGTAACTGGGACACTCATTCTGGAGAAGGACCTGTCACTGGGTCACCCATCACAGGGGAATACCAGTCCATACGTTGCACATTATAGATGGGGACCAGACACCGAGGTGCCAATCACAGAGAGTCAGTCATTGTAACACCAATAACAGAGGAGGCAAAATCACTGGATATCACATTCTAGAGGATTTCCACTCACCCGGGCAGCCATCATAGAAGAGGAACAGTAACTAGTGCAGCCATCAGAGAGGGAGCCCACCTATTAGGACGTCAATAACAGAGGAGGCCCAATCACTGCAGAACCCTTCACAGAGATGGACCAGTCATTTGGGCACCTATTGCAGAGGCAAATCAGAAATAGAGTCATCACTCACAGGAGGGCTGGTCATTGTGGCATCCTTAGGGGGGTGGTCTAGTCACTGGGGCGCTTGTCACAGAAGAGATCCAGTAACTAGGAAACCCATCACAGACGAGAATAAGTTGGTAGGGCACCCAAAAGAGAGGAGGACCAGTCATTGAAGCACACACCACAGAGGATAGGCATACACTGGTGCACCCACAAAAGAGTAATGCCAGTGTCTGCAGCACCCATCACAGAAGAGAGCTACTCACTCAATCGTGAATCATATAAGAAGGCCAGTCACTGGGCACTAATCACAGAAGAGACTCAGTCAGGAGACTCAGTCACTAAATCATCTATCACAGAGGCGAGCAAGTCATTGAGTCACTTATAATACAGGAAAGTCAGGCACTGGGGCACTCATCACAAAGGAGGTATAATCATTGAGGCATCCAATTTGGTTGAAGTACAGTCACTGTGGTACCAATAAACGTGGCACCTATTATGGAGAGGAACTATTCAGTACAGCACACATCACAGTGGAGGGTCAGTTACTGGGGCATTCACTTTGGAGGAGACCCAGAAACTGTGACACCCATCACAAAGGATGGACAGTCTTTGGGGCATCAATCACTGAGGAGGTCCTGATGTTTGAGCATACTTTATGGAGGAGGCCCAGTCACTGTCACACTCAACACAGAGGACAGCTAGTAACTAGGGCACTTACTATACAGGAAGACCATTCACTAGGCATCAATCACAAAAGAGGCCCAGTTTCTTGGGCACACATTATGGAGTAGGCCCAGTACTACACAGAGGCAGACTAGTCACTAGGGCAACCATTATGGGGAAGGGCTAATCATCAGGGAAACCATTACTGAAGAAGTCCTGTCAATGGGGTATCCATAATGGGCACCCATTATGGGGGAGGCCCAGTTACTGGGACACTCATCACAGAAGAGGGCTAATCACTAGGGATCCCATCATGGAGGTTCAGTCACTGGTGCAGCAAATAGAGAAAATACAGTCACTCTGATAACCATCACAAAGGAGAACCAGTCACTGAGGCACATATTATGATGAATGCCAGTCACTGTGGCACCTATCACAAAAAAGAGCCAGTCATTGGGTCATTCATTATAAAAACGTCCAGCCCTTAGTTCACTTATTACAGAGGAGGGCTAGTCACTTAAGTAACCATCACAGAGGAGGCCCAAGCACTGGGGCACCTATTAGAAAGAGGGCCAAATCTAGGACACTGATAACAGAGGAAGATCAGTCACTTGGGCACCAAATACTGAGCAGAACTGGTCTCTGGATCCCTAGTATACAGGAAGCCTAATCACCCATTACAGACAAAAGCCAGTGAATGGAGCACCTATTTTGTAGAAAAGCTAGCCACTGGGACACAAATCACAGATGTGGGCTAGTCACTTGGACACACATTGTTGAGGAGGCCTATTCACTGAGGCTCCCAGTACAGAGGAGGGCTAGTTCCTCATTCACCAAACATGAAGGAGGGTTAGTCACTGGAGAACCCATTGCAAAAGCTTGATCACTGTGGCACACTTCACAGAAGAAAGTCATCCACTGGGAAACCCAATACAGAGGAAGGTCAGTCACTGTAGTACCCCACACAGAGGAGATCAAATCACTGAGGAACCCATCAAAGAGTAGGCCAGTCACTAGGACACCTATCAAAATGGAGGGCCAGTCACTGGGCCACCTATCAAGGAGAAGAGTCAGTAACTGAGACAACCACTATGGAGGAAGGTCAGTCACTTGGGCAAACATCATGAAGAATGGCAATCTCAGGGACAACCCTCACAGAGGAGGGTCAATCACTGGGACATCCATCACAAAAACTGGCCAGTCATTGGACACCACCACAGAGGAGATGCAGTCACTGAGGGACCCATTACAGAGGAGGAACAGTAACTGTTATTCCCATCACAGAGGTGCTAGTAATGGGGTCGCCCATCACACATGAAGGCCATTCACTGTGGCACTAAACACAGAGGAGGTCTTGTCCATGGTGCACCAGTAACTGGGACGCTCATCACAAAGGAGGGCAAGTCACAGTGTCATCCATTATGTAGGAGGCCCAGTGAGAAGGAAATCAATCACAGCCAAATCTCTTCACTATTGGGACTTTGACTACAGATAAGGGACAGTTCTGGGGTAACAAACAGAGTAGCCAGTCAATGTATTATCCATTACAGAGGAGGGTTAGTCACTGGTACACCTATTACAGAGGAGGAACATTCACAAAGGCACCTGTCACAGAGGTGAGTCAGTCACTGAAGTACATATCTCAGAGGAGGACCAGTCACTGGGGCACCAATTAGGAGAAAGCTCAGTCCTGAGGAACCATCAAAGAGAAGGACTAGTCACTGAAGCACCCATCACACAGCAGTATTAGTAACTGAGGCACTGATGCCAGAAGAGGTCCAGACACTGTGGTACAAAATTGAAGGAGAAGCAATCCCTGGGGCACCAATCACAGAGGTCACTGGATAACCATCACAGAGGAGGGCTTTTCACTGGGCTTTCATCGATTAGAAAGCTCAGTCACTTGTGCACTCAACAGAAGTTGGGTTGTCACTGAGGCACCATCACAGAGGAGGACCGATTTCTGGGACACCCATCACAAAGGAGGGCTAGTCACTGAGAAATCCATCACAGAGGAGTCCCAGTAACTGGGGAATTCATTAAGTAGAAAGGCCAGTCACTGGGGCAACCATCACATTTCAAATGCCAGACACCGGGTCACCTATCTCAGAAGAAAGCAAGCCACTGGGGACCCCCTTTATGGAAGAGGTTAAGTCACTGGGACACATAACAGACATGGGACTGTCCCTGAAGCACACATCACAGAGTTGAACTAGTCATAGGGATACACATTATGGATGAGACCCAGTTACTGGGACTCCCATAGCAAAGGAGGGATCACTGGGGACCCAATTATGATTAAGGGCCAGTCACTGGAGCAATCATCACAGAAAGCAACTAATCACTGGTGCACCCACTGTAGAAGAGAGTCAGTCACTAGGAACAACAAATGAGGGAAAATCACTGAGGTATACATCAGACGGGAGACCAGTCACTGGGACAATGTTCACAGATGGCAACTAGTCACTGGGGCACTCATCAGAAAGGAGAGTCAATAACAGGAGCAACCTTCACAGAGGAGGTACAGTCACATGTGCACCCATAACTGAGGGTTCCAGTAACTGGGACACTCATTACAGAGGCAAACCATTCATGGGGAAACTCCTCACAGAAGAGGTCTATGCACTGGGACACACACTGAGGAAGGGTAGTCACTGTGGCACTGATAACAGAGGAGGCCCAGTCAATTGGACACTCTTTATGGAGGAGGTCCATTCACTGGGACAACCACCATGGAGGAGGGTCAGTCATTGGGGTAACCATCACACAGGATGACCAGTAACAAAGGTACCCATCACAATGGAGGGGCAGTCACAAAGGCATGCATCACAGAGGAGGCCCAGTCACTGAGACACCCATCATAAAATAGGGCTAGATCTGGGGAACTCATCATATAAGAAGGCCAGCCACTGGGCCACCAATCACTCGGGTGACCCAGTCATTTTGTCACACTTTATTGATGAGGCCCATTCACTTTGACACACATCACAAATTATGGTGAATAGCAGGGGCACCGATTATGGAGGAGGCCCTGTCAGTGGTACACCAGTCTCAGTTAAGAGCTAGTCACTGGGACAGACATTGGTAATGAGCACCAGGTACTGGGACACCAGTCATAGAGGAGGGCTATTCATGAGGGTATCTATTATTGACGAGTACCAGACAGTGGGGCCTCAACCACAGAGGAGGGTCAATCATTGGGGTATGAATTATGGAGGAGGGCCAGTCATTGCAGTCACCATTACAGAGGAGTGTCATTCTTTGGGGCACATATTATGGAGGAGGACTTAGTACTGGGGCACCCTCACAGAAGAAGACTTCTCGCTGGGCAATTCATCAAACAAGAGAGTCAGTCACTGGGTACTCCATCACAGGAAAGACAGTCATGGAACTCCATCACAGAGGAGAGTCAGTCACCGGGTCACCAATCAGAAAGGAGAACAAGTCACTGAGGTGCACATAATAAAAAAGGGACTGTCCCTGGTGCACTCATCAAAGAGGATGGCCTGTCACATGGGGCATCCGTTAGGAGAGTACAGTCACTTAGGCCCAAATCACAGATGTGAGAAAGTAGTTGGCAGCCTTCACTGAGAAGAAAAAGTCAATGTGGTACCCATCAGAGAGGAGAGCTACATACTAGGGCACTTATCACCGAGGAGGCACAGTTACTGAGGCACCAATCACAGAGACAGGTCAGTCACTGAGGAACCAACCAGAGAGGAAGGAAATCACAAGAACATTCATTAACAGAAGACCCAGCCACTGTGGCACCATTCATGGAGGAGAGTTAGTAATTTGAGCATCATCAGAGAGGAGAGTCAGTGACTGGGGCACCCATTGCAGAGAAAGGCTAGTAACTGAGACACCCATTCCAGAGGAAGTCCAGACACTGGGATACCCATGTGAAGAAGGGCCAATCACTGGGGCATTGATCACAAAGGAGGGCCACTCACTGGGGCACCCATCACCTAGGAGGCCCAGTAACCGGGGGCCCCATAACAGAGGAGGACTAGACACTAAGGCACCCAACATAGAAAAACGCATGTACCTGAGACACACATTATGAGGTAGGGCCAATCACTGGGGCACCCATTCCAGAGGAGTGTCAGTTACTAGGACACCCATCATGGAGGAGAGTGAGTCATTGAGACACCCATATTAGAGAAGGGTTAGTCAATGGGAACCCCAATCACAGAATTGGGTTAGTCACTGGGGCAGCCATTATTGAGGAGACCCAGTCACTGGGACTCCCATGAAAGAAGAGTGATAGTCACTGGGCAACAATTATGGAGGAGAACCAGTTAATTATGGAGGAGAACCAGTCGCTGAGAGTCAAACAATGCAGCATCTATCACAGAGGTGGCCATTCATTGGGACAAACATTGCAGTGCAGAACTAGTCATCTGGGATCCAAACAGAGAGCGTACTAATGGCAAATAAGTGCCAGTCACTGGGGCATGGACTGCAGAGGAAAGCCAGTCATTGAACCACTGATCACAGAAGAGGACCAGTTAATTAGTCATGAAACACAAAGAAGGGACAATCACTGAGGCACCCACCAGAGAAGGGCCAGTCACTGGGGCACCTGTCACAGAAGAAAGCCAGTCACTGGGCACCAATTACAGAGGAGGGTCACTCATGGGGCTCCGAATTACAGAATAGGACTCTTTATTGGGAGGCTTAAACAGAGGAGAAATAGTCACTGTACCACCAGTAATAGAGGGTTTCAAGTCACTGGGGTAACCATTCTGGAGGATGGTCAGTCAATGGGAAAACCATCAGAGGATGGTCAGTCACTCGCACCAATAAATGAAAAGGATCACTCACAGAGTCATTCATCACAAAGATGGGCTTGTCAGTGGGGCATTCATTATGGGGGATGTCCAGTTACTAGATTCCCATGACAGAGATGTGCTAACCACTCAGGCACACATTATGGATGAGGACTAGTCACTGGGGCAGAAAACACCATGGAGACATAGTCACTGAGACAATATTTAATGAAGGAGGGGGTAGTCACTGAGTCACCCATGTGTAGAAAACTCTGTTATTGGAGTAGATATCATGAGGAAAACTAGTCATTGTGGCACTCTTCACTGAGTAGGATCAGTGCTGGGGCATTTTTCACAGAGAAGGGGCAGTCTAAGGGGCACTCGTCACAGAGAAGGGCCAGCAAATGCAACCACCACTATGGTGGAGGTTCAGTCACTGAACCTTGCATCACAGAGGAGGGTAAGTGGGAAAGTCTTCATGCAGGAGGCAAAATAAGTGTGGTATCCATCATAGAGAAGGATCAATCACTGAGGTATTTTTTCACAGATGAGAACCTGTCTCCAGGCCACCAATTAAAGAGAAGTCCAGGTCAATTGAGTGTCTATTATGGAGAAGACATGTATTGGAACACTCATCACAGAGGAGGCCCAGAAACTGGGCACCACATAAGAGGAGGACTTTCACTGGGTTAAGATTTTGGAGGAGACCTAGTTACTAGGACAGCCAACAACAGAGAAAGCTAGTCATTGTAGTACCCATCACATACAATGGCCAATTATGGGGGCATCAATCACAAAATAAGGGGGCGGAGCCTCATATGGCAGCTGACAGGTAGGTCTGGCAGAGTCTCCGTGGAGGCAAGTGTTAATAAAGACTCTCTGAGTGAGAGGGCGGATGCTGGTGGGAGCGTGAAAGTCTGTCAGAGGGGATACTTGAGTGCATGCACCTTGACCCCTCCTCTGAGGGAGACTGCAAGCCCCCCTGCCCTGAGATTGGAGCACAGCCAGCAAAATCTCATTAAGGAGCATATGCTGAAATGAGAATGTGCCTGCTGCTGCTGGGGGAATGTACATAGAAAAACTTGCTGAATCCAGCTGATTTCCATTGCCTGGGACCTGGCTCACAACATCACCGGTCATAATGGATCAACTGGAACACTGGATCTGATCAGTGGGAGAGAGGAGTTAGTTAGAAGCATATGCCCGGTGAGAAGCCGCCCACCACAGTCATTTTCTTTGATCTAGGACTAGGCATCACCCCTAGGTCTCTGCACAGTCTCCAACTTGTTGCCTAAGGTGATCTCATCAAACCAGGAGAGACAGAAGCACACCCACAGGCTGATTAAGGCACAAACAATGCAGATCTGTATGGCAGACCTGTCAGGCAGCAAGGCGAGTGAACCCAGAACTGACTCACACCCATACCAAAGTAAGCCTGGGAAAATTGACTCAAGCTATGAATAACCCTATCTGCCTGCGATGAGACCAGATGGGAAGAGCTAGAGATCCGAGTTCAAGGAACTCTGGACAGGAAAGACCTCAGAATCAGTCTGATTCCTTGTTTATATTTCTTATTTCTATTTTTTGACTGTATTGCTCACTTTCATTTACTATTTTTTTAGGGTTTTTTTTAAATTTGGGTTTTGATAACGTTTTCATACTTGCTTTTGTTTTTGTTATTTAACTGATTTTTTCCTTCTTCTTTCTATTCTTTAGACCCCCTGTTTGTGTAGAGGAGGTCTACGTCAATAGAAAGGATTGTATTGGGCTGTGCATTTCTGTGATTACATGCATGCTCTGCGGATTTTTTCTCTTTTCTGTCTTTGTATCTCTTTTCATTAGTTAGGTGGTATGTCTGTCTGTTTTTCCCCTCACTCTTCTCTCACTCCACATACCTCTTGCCCCACCTTCCTTCTTCCATTATTTTCCTTTTTCTTACCTCATTTTGTTCCAGGGAGCAAACCTAAACCCCCACTACACAGACGGATTGTAAGGCAGTGGGAAGTGAGTATCAGGATGCCCATACAACTGTCAGTGGATATTGCAATCTGCAGATAGATTCTGAATTACAGTTTCCCCCTCAACTAAATCTCAAAACTGCAAAAAGTACAGTCCCCAACCCACAGTCCAGCTTCAGAAGTGAACAATGCCAGAGGATTCACATAAGAAAGAATAGGAGACTGAGCAAAAAGAAATAAAAGCAACTCTGCCATTCATGAAAAATAGAATTAAAAAAGAGTTGAAAAAAGTGGGGGTTAGGAAAATCTACTCAAATGAAGAAAAACCAAAAGAAGAATATGGGTCTCTTAGAGATCCCTGGAAGGTCAGACACTGAGAAAACAGATTTTTAAATGCAAACAATGAAGAGGCACCAAAATGACTGATCTCAAACTACAAACACAGGCATCAAGACATTAATAAAGATATTAATGGAATTGAGCAGAGACAAAAGGAAACTAAGAAGTCTTCCACTTCTGGGATGGATGCCTGTTTACAATCTCTTCTCTGTGATGGATGACACAGGGGTACCCTTCTCTGTGGTGGGTGACCCAGTGACTTGCCAGTTACTGTTATAGCTCTTCCAGTTACTGGCTCTCCTCTCTGATCCAATCTCTAGTGACTTAACTTCTTCAGTAATGGGCATAACAGTGATAGGATCTCCTCCATACAAGGTGCTCCATTGGCAGGGACTCCTCTGTGATTGGTGTCTGGTGTCTGTCCCTTCTCCAAATTGAATGGACCAGTGTATAGTCCTCCATAATGACAGTTTATATACTTGGACCTCCTCCACAACTGTCGCAGTGTCTAGTCCTCCTCTGTGATGGGTACCCCAGTGGCTGGCTCTCCTCTGTAATAGATGCCCTAGATACTAATTCTCCTCCATGATAGATGTCTAAGTGAATGAATCTCCTGTTATGGGTGCTACATTGACTGGTTTTTCTCCTGATGGGTGCTTTAATGACTGGTTCTCTGCTGTACAAAATACCCCAGTGTGTGTAAAAAATACCTCCGCTATGATGGGTGTCCCAGTGACTAGCTTTCCCCTGGGATCGCTGTCCCTGTGACAGTTTCTTCTATATAATGGGTGCCCCAGTGACTAGCTCCCTTCTATTATGGGTTCCCTAATGACTGGCTGTTTTCAGTCATTGGTGTCTCGGTTACTGAACCTCATCCATAATGGTGCACTAGTGATTAGCCCTCCTTTGTGATGGATGTCCTAGTAATAGTGCTTCCTTCATAATGGATGCCCCAGTGACTGGCTTGCCTCCATTATGAGTGTACCTGTGACAAAGCTTCTTCTGGGATTGGTGCCACAGTGACTTGCCCTCTTCCATAATGGTTGTCCCAGTGAGAAGCCCACCTCTGTGGTGTGTGTCCCACTTAGGCGGCCTCCTCCATAATGGGTCCCTTAGTTACTGATCATCCTTTGTGATGAGTATCCCAGTGCTTCAGCGATTGTGCCTCCTCTGTGATTTGTGTCACAGTAACTGACCTTTATATATGGGGGGTTCCTAAGTGACAAGTCCGCCTTTTTGATGTATGTCTAGGTGACTGAGCCTGTCCATTTTAGGTGCCAAAATGACTGTTCCTTCCCTGAAATGGGTGCTCCAGTTACTAAACCTCACCCATTATGGGTGCCCTAGTGACTAGCTCTCCTCTGTGTGAGATGCTCCCTTGACTATTCTTCATCTGATATAGGTATAACAGTGACTGGTCTTCCTCTATTATAAGTGTTCCAAGGACTGTACCTACTCTGTGTTGGGTGTCCAATGTCTGACTCTCCTCTCTGACAGGTGTCCCAGTGACTGACCTTCCCACTAATGAGTGCCCTAGTGACAGGCCCTCCTCTGTGTGGGATGCCTCAGTAACTGGCCCTCCTCTGTGATATTTGCCTCTGTCACTGGGTGTCCTCTTTGATGTGTGCCCTGGTTACTAGCCCTCATCCATAGTGGATGCCCTATTGACTTGCTCTCCTCATTGCTGGGTGCCCCAATGACTGACTGCCCTCTGTGATGGGTGTACCGTGATTAAACCTCTTCTGTGATAATTGCCCCAGTGCCTGGACCACCTCCATAGTGGGCACCCCAGTGACTGGCCCTCTTATGTGATGGATGCCACAGTGACTGGTCTTCCTCCATTATGGGGGCACCAGTGACAGACCCTCCTTTGTGTTTGAAGCCCCAGTGACTGGGCCTCCCTATAACAGTTTACCCAGCGACTGGCCCACCTCCATAATTAGTCCCACAGTTACTAGACCTCCTCTGTGATTGGTGCTCCAGTTACTGGCCATCCATTCTAATGAGTGTCACAATAGCAGTTCTCCTTAATGAAAGTTGTAGCAATGATTGACCCTCATCTGTTTTGGGTGCCACAGTGATAATCCCTTCTTTGTGCTGGGTGTACCAGTGACTAGTCCTCCTTTGTGAGTGAAACCCCTGTGAATGGCCCAACTCTGTGATGTGTGCCATAGTGACTGATATTGTTCTGTGATCGCTGTTCCAGTAACTGGTCCTTCTCTGTGATGGGTGCCCAGTGGCTATACTTCCTCTATGCTGGGTGTCCCATGTCGCCTCCCTCTGTAATGTGCTCTCCAGTCACTGGCCATCCTTATGAAATATTCTCCTGTTACTAATCCTTCTGTGTTTTCAGTGCCCCAGTGAATAGCTTTCCTCTGTTATTGCTGCCCCAGTGACTGGGACTCCTTCATAATGGTTTCCTCAGTGACTAATCCTCCTCCCTATGAGTTCTCCTTTGACTGTGCCACCATGGTGATTTGTGACTAACTGACAGGCTCTCCTCCATAATGGGAACCTCAGTGACTAGCCCTCATCTGTAAAGTATTTCCCAGTAACAAGGCCTTCTCCATGATGTGTGCCACAAAGACAAACCCTCTTCTGTAATGACTGTCCCAGTGACAATCCTTCCTGAATGAGTGGCACCCCAGTGATTGCTCCTCCTCTATGATATGTGTCCCAATGACAGACCCACTTCCATAATGGGTGCCACAGTGACTGGCCTTTCTCTGTTATTGGTGCCACAATAACAAGCCCTTTTCTTTGTAGGTGTTTCAGTGTTGAGCTCTCCTTTGTGAGGAATGCTACCATGACTGTTTTGACTCTGTGTTGAGTTCCCCAGTAACTGGCCTTCCTCTGTAAGGTATGACCAGTGACTGGCCCTCTTGTGTGATAGCTTTCTCTGTGGCAAACCCTTCCTGTGATTTGTGCCTCAGTGATTTGCTCTCCTCTGTGATGTGTGCCCCAGTCTCTGGGCATCCTATGGGATCAGAACTCCAGTGACAGGATTTCCTTTGTCCTGTGTGCTCAGTGGTTCTACCTTTTCAGTGTTGGGTGTCAGTGACTAGGCCTCTTCTGTGATTGATGCTCCAGTGACTGGCCCTCCTCTGTAATTGGTTCACACAGTAACTGACCCTCATCTGTGATGAGTACTCAAGTAATCATTCTCCCCTCCAACGTGTGCCCCAATGACTGACCCTTCATTCTTATTGGTGACTCAGTGACTGGACTCCCCTCTGTTGGTTGCTCCAGTAACTGGACCTCCTCCATATATGGTTTTCCAGTGACTAGCACACCCCTATGATGGGTACTGCTTTGGTTCTCCTCTTTGATATCTGACCCAGTTACTGAGCTTCCTCTCTGATGAGTACTCAGTGTCTGGACTTCTCTCTAATGGGTTTTCCAGTAATTGGACATATCCTTAATAATCGGTTTCCCTGTGACTTACATTCCGCTGTGATGGGTGCAGCTTTGACTGGCTCTCCCCTTTGATAGATACCCCAGTGACTGAATTACCTCTGTGATGGTTTTCCTAGTAGCAAGGACTCCTCCATCTTTTTTCCCAGTCACTAATCCTCCT
Source organism: Carlito syrichta (assembly GCF_000164805.1). Lineage (NCBI taxonomy): Eukaryota > Metazoa > Chordata > Mammalia > Primates > Tarsiidae > Carlito > Carlito syrichta. Next base: position 25,560 of record NW_007006954.1, read on the forward strand.
CTTTGATTGGTTCTCTTTTGACTGACTTTTCTCTGAGAAAAATATCCCAATGACTGAGCCTTGGCTGTAATGGGTGTCCCAGTGATTGACTGTCCTCTTTGATGTGTAACCAGTGACAGGTCATGATCTGGGAATAATATTCCAGTGACTTATCCTGCTCTGTGATTGGTGCCCAACTGACTAGCTTTTAACTGTGATTGTTGCTGCAGTGACTAGGTCTGTAAAATCGATAGCCCAGTGACTAGTCCTCCTGCATTATGGGTGACACAGTGACAGGATTTCTTTGGTGATTGGTGCCTCAGTGATTTGTCCTCCTCCATTATGGATGCCCCATTGCCTTGACCTCCTCTTTTAGTGATGTCTTATTGACATTTCTTCCTTCATAATGAAAGCTCCAGTGACAAGGCTTCCTATTTGATGGTTGTCTCTGTGAGCGAACCTCCTCCCTTTTGGGTGCTGCAGAAACTGAACCTCCTCTGTGATTGGTGCCCCGATGACTTACCATCCCCTATGATTGGTGGTCTAATGACTAGCCCTCTTCTGTGATGGGTGTTCTAACTTGGTCTTCTCCAAAATAGGTGACCCATTTAGTAGCACTCTTCAGTTATTGATGTCCCAGTGATTAGGCTTCCTCCAAAATAGTTTCTTCATTGACTGGGTTTCTGTCCTGACTGAGACCCATTAACTGGTCTTCCTACAAATTGGGTTCCAAAGTGAATAGCCCTACTCTGGGATGGGTGCCTCAGTGACTGGCTCCTCCGTGATGGAAATCTCAGTGACTGGCTCTACTCTATGTTGGCTCTCCCAGAGACTGACCTTCCTCTGTTAAGTTGCCTCAGTGACTGTCCCTCCTCTGTGTTTACTGCCTCATTGACTGTCCCGCCTATATATTTTGTTCAACAGTAATTGGCCTCCTCTGTGATGAGTGTCCTAGTGAGTCTCCACTGTTATGAGTGCACCAGTGACTGGTTTTACTCTCTGATGGGTATTCCAGTGAGTGTTTCTCTTCTGCGAATAATGCCCCAATGACTGAGCCGCCTCTATAATAGGTGTCCCAGTGACTGGACTCCTCTTTGATGGATATCTGATAACTGTGCCATTTTGATAATTGGTGTCCCAATAAGTAACACTCATCTGTGATGTGTGCCTCTGTGTCTGGCTCTCCTCTTAGATGGGTGTCATATTTACATTATTTCCTCTGAGATAGATGCCTTGTTGCATGCCTCCTCTATAATGAGTGTCCCAGTGACTTTTCCTCCTCTGTGAAAAATACTCCAGTGACAAATCATCCCCTCTGGTTGGTGCCCCAGTGACTAGGTTTCCTCTGTGATCACTGCATCAGTGACTGGGTCTCCTACATAACGGGTGCCATAGTGACTAGTCCTCCTCCATTATGGGTTCCCCAGAGACTGTATCACCTCAGAGTTTGAGTTGCCTTTAGTTGTGACAGATATCCCAGAGATTGGGTCTCCTCTACAATAGATTCTTCATCAACTAGGGCTTCTTCTTGATTTGTGCCCCAGGGACTGGACTTCCCCAAAGTTAGGTGCCACAGTGGACAGCCCTCCTCCTCAGTAACTAGGCCTCCTCCATAATTGGTGTCTCTGTGATTATCCCTCCTTCATTATAGGATTCCCAAGTACTGGCTCTGCTCTGCGATTGGTAACACAATAGGTGACCTTCATCCATAATGGTTGCTTCAGTGACTAGCTCTCCTTTTTTATTGGTGCCCCACTTACATGCCTCCTAAATAGTGGGTGCCCTAGTGACAATTATCGATGGGTATCACAGTGTTGGTCTCCTTCCTAATGTGTGCTGTGACTGGTACCCCAGTAAATAGCCTTCAAATATGATGAATTCCCAGTGACTAGTCCTCCTCTGTGATAGGATTGTCTGTGACTGAGTGTTGGCAGCCAACATCTATAGGTACATGGCTGAGGCCTGTAAAGGCCCATCTGGAAGATCGCCTCTGACATAGGATATCAGTTATACCTATGATATTGGCATGTGATTAGTGACCAGTGAGCATACATGGCAGTAAAATTTATAAGTAAATCTCTATACACCTGATGGAAAGTTGCACAGTAGAATTATTTTATATGACCTTGTCCCTTCTAAGTTGTACTTCTTGCTAGATATTTTTTTACTTCTATTTCCTTGTAGATTGATTAGTCAGCTCTTGTTCCCAAAGGCAGTGTCTCCTAGGATTAAGATTAGAAACTAAATTATCATAATAGTTTTATTGCCCTGCCCCTAGCCAGGCAGGACGTTTTTCTAGTTTTGTTACATGCCAGAACTCTGTTTACTTCAGCCCGAGGTCTTTGTCATGGTAACCGTGCAGCCCATTATCCGAGAGTGTGACAGCTACTATTTGATTTTTAGAATAGACTTGTTTGTATAAAACATACATTTAAGACGATACAATTTCCATCGAAAAGATTTAAACAGTAATAAGCATTCATAGAAAACTTTTGAGTTTTGTTTGAGCTTTTAAGTTTCCTTTTCTCAGATTATGACTTTAGTTCCTATACCTGTAGGCCAATTTTAAGATCTTTTCATTAGTGTACCGAAATTTTCCCAACGGTGTTGTTTTTGCTTCTAATATGACAATAGGAAATTTTACACGTGGCCATGTATTAATGTACTAGGAAAAAGATTTAAGTTTTGGGTTAAAGTCCAATCACTAGATCATATAAAAATTAAAGTTTAGGAAACTCATATAAGTCATGGAAAGGAATAAGATTTGAATTAATTGTTATAGAATTACAGGGCACTATGTTGAGTCATAATAGGTTAATGGAATAAAATAAAAATTAAGTCATTTAAGTAAACTTATAGATTATAGTGTTAAGTTGATAATATCAACCGTTAAAAAATATTAGGAGTCAGTGAAGTTGGATTGAACCTGGAGTTAACTTAGAAAGTTTTTGTATTAATCAGGGTTTAGAACAAAGAGTATAATATGAATGATTTATTGAACACTATGGAAGACATTTTGAACAATTGAAATTGTGCACCTGTGACCTTGATGTGAGTTTTGTGAAGCACGTCAGGCATCATGGAGTTCGAATTGTTTGCTCGAAACTTGCAAGTCTCCTGATGGTCTTGTGATGCATGGTTTGTAAAACACAAAACTTGTACGCCCCTAGCAAGTGATTATCACACTGCTGGGAGGGTATAGAAAATGGTATATAAGTTGGAAAAGGTTTGAATAAAATTGACTTCAGTCCTGATCAGACTGTTCCCAGAAGAACTGGCTCTGAGTGGTCTTCTCGCCGTCTCCTGATTCTCCGGTGCGGGTCCTAACCCACCCTTGGTCAGTGCTGGTCACCGACAACTGAGGTTTTCCATTTTGGATGCCATAGTGACTGGGTCTATTCTGTGATTGGTGTCCCAATTACTGGGCGTCCTCTGTCGTTGGTTCCCCAGTGACAGGCTGTCCTCTGTGATAGGTGTCCTAGTGACTAACTCGCATCAGTCATCATAGATGACCCAATGACTGGACATCCTCTCTAATAGGTTTGCCAGTGACTAGCCCTCATCTGTGAGGGGTGCCTCCAGGACTAGCTCATCTCTGTGATGGGTGCAAAGTAGCTGGTCCTTCTCTGTGATGGGTGCCCCAGTAACATGCCCTAATCTGTCATGTCTTTCCCAGTGACTGGTTCTCCTTCACTGGGATTCCTCAGTGACTGCAGCTATGCTCTGTGTTTGATGCCTCATTGACTGTCCCTCCTCTGTGATTGGTGCTCCAGCAACTGGTCCTCATCAATGATGTGTACCCAGTGATTGAAATCCCTTGTGATGGGTGCTTCAGAGACTGGCACGTCATTGTCATGGGTCCCCCATTGACTAGGCTTCATCTTTAATCTGTGCCCCAGTGACAAGTTCTCCTCTGTAATTTGTACACTAGTGACCTGTTTTTTTTCTTTTATTGGTTCCCCAGTGGTGCAGCCTCCTCTGTGATGGGTGCCCAGTGACTAGCCCTCCTTTTTTATCAGTGATTTAATGTTCTACTTCTAATTGGTGCCCCAGTGTCTGGGCCTCTTCTGTGATGGATGCTACAGTTGACAGGCTCTCCTTATTGATAGTTGTCTCAGTGACTGTTTCTCCTCTGTGTTGTGTGTCTGGGTAACTAGCCCTCCTTTGTGATGGAAGCCCCAATGACTATGCTTACTCCTAGTGGGTGCTCCTATTACTGTCTTTCCTCTGAGATGGATACCCCTGTGACTGACCATTCTCTGAAAAATGTGTCTCAGTGACTGTGTCTCCTCTATGTTGGGTGCCCCAGTGACTAACCCTCATTCAAAATGTGTACCCTTGGAAACTAGCTTTCCACTGTGATGGTTGTCCCAGTGACTTGTTCTCCTCTGTGATACATACTTCACTAGCTGGGCATCCTCTAAGATGTCTGCATCAATGGATGGCTCTCTTCTATGTTGAGTGTCCCTGTTTCTGGTATTTCTCTGTGATGGGTATCTCAGTGACAGACGTTTCTTTTTTATTGGTGCCCCAGTGGCTGGATATTCTCTATTACAGGTTCCCCCTGGCTGGCACCCTGTGTGGTTTTTGCCCTAGTGACTGGTCCTTCACCATAATGTTTGCTCCATTGACTATGACTCCTCTGTAAAGGTTGTCCCAATGACATGTCCTTCTCCATAATGGCTGTCCCAGGAACTGGTCCTCCTTTGTTATGAGTGTCAACATGACTAACCCTCTTCTGTGTTGTCTGTTCTAGTGCCTAGCCCTCCTCTGTGTTGGGTATTCCCTTGACTTGCCCGCATGTGTGATGGGTACCACATTGGCTGGCCCTCCTCTGTTATGGGTGCCCAAAGGACTACTCCTATGTTGGCTGCCCTAGTGATTGGCCATCCTCTGTGATGGCTGTCAAAGTGACTTGGCATCAACTGTGGTGTCTGTCATTGTTACTGTTTTCCCTACGTGATAAGTACCCAGTGACTAGACCTCCTTAGTTATTGGTGTCCTACTCTGTGAAAAATGCCTTAGCTACTGATCCTCCTTTCTGATTGGTATCATGATAACCAGCTTTTCTTTGTGATGGGTGCCCTAGTGATTAAGCCTCCACTATAATGGGTGCCCCAGTGACTGGTTCTTCTCTGTGATGTGCACCACAGTGACTAGCCCTCTGCCATGAAAATCACCTCAGTGACAAATCCTCCTTCATAATAGGTGCTCCAATGACAAGTTTCCTCTCTGATCTCTGCCCCTGTGACTGAGTCTCCTACATGATGTGAGCTTCAGTGACTGGGTATCTTCCATTATGGGTATTCCAATGACTGGGTCTAATTGGTGACTGGTGTTACAGTTACTGGCCTTCTTTCATAATGGGTACCATAGTGATTAACCCTCCTCTGTGATGGGTGACCCGCAAACTAGGCCTCTTCCATAATCGGTGACACAGTGATTGGTCTTCCTCCATTACGTTGCACCAGGGACTGGGCTTCTTCTCTGATTAGTACCCCAGTGATTGGCCCTCATCCAAAACGGTTGCCCCAGTAACTAGTCTGTAGCTGTGATACCCATACCCACTTACTGGGTTTCTTTCACAACAAGTGTTCTAGTGACTGATCCTCCTTTGTGATGGGTGTCCCTGTGATTGGACCTCCTCCATAATGTGTGCCCCAGTTACTGTAACTCCTCTGTGATTTGTGCCCCAGGGATTGACCTTTATATATGATGTGTGACCCAGTGACTCCTCCTCTTTTGTGATGAGTATCTTCGTGACATTTTAGGTGCTGCAGTGATTATGCATCCTTTTTTATGGGTGCCCCAATACCTAGGCTTCATCCATAATGGATATCTTAGTGACTAACCCTGCTCTGTGCTGGGTTCCCAATGACCATCTCTCCTCTGCAATGGGTATCACATTAACTGGTTCTTCTCTGTGATAGTTGCCCCAGTGACAGGGCATTCTCCATAATATGTGCCCCAGTTATGGACCTTCTTCTTTGATGACTGTCCCAGTGACTAGTCCTCCTCTGTCAAGGGTGCACCAATGACAAACCCTCCTTTATGACTGGTGACCTAGTGACTGGACCTCCTCTATAATGGGTGCCCCAGTGACTGCCCTTCTCCACTATGAGTGTCCCAGTGACTGGGCCTTCTCTGTGGTTGGTGTCTCAGTGACTGCCTCTCCACCATAATTGTTGTCCTAGTGACTAACCTTCAACTGTTATGGGTGCACATTCACTGTCCCTCTTCTGTGTTTGGTATAGCAGTGATTAACCCTTCTTTGTTAGGTGTACCCCCTTGACTGACCCAGATGGGTATCCCAGTGACTTACCCTTCTCTGTAATGGGTGCCCAGTCATTACACTTCTTCTGTGGTTGGAGCCCCAGAGATTAGTACTCTTCTGTGATAGCTGCACTTGTGACAGTCTCTCCTTTGTGTTTTGTGCCTCAGCCGTCTGTCTTCCTTTGTGATGAATGCCCCAGGTACTTGGCCATCTTTGTAATTGTGACCCCAGTAACTGACTCTCCTCTGTGCTTTGTGCCTCAGTGACTATCTTCTCTGTGTTTGGTGTCTCAATGATTAATCCGCTGTGATCGGTGCTCCTGAAACTGACTCCACTCTGTAATTGGTGCCCTAGTGACTGGCCCTCATCTGTGATGTGTACCAAAGTGATTAGTCTCCTCTATGATAGGTGCCCCAGTGACTGACTCTCGACTCTTATGAGTGACCCAGTGAATGGCTTTCTGTGTGATAGGTATGAGTGTCCCAGTAACTAGGCCTCCTCCATAAATGGTTTTCCAGTGACTAGCAGTCCTTTGTGTTGGGTACTGCTTTTACTGGCTTTCCTCTGTGAAGTGTGTTCCAGTTATTGGAACACACTTGGTCTCCTTCTCTTGGTGTCTCAGTTATTGGTTATCCTCACTGATAGATGCCCCACTGACTGAACTTCCTGTATAATAAGTGATCCAGTGACCTGCCCTCTTCTGTGACAGGTGCACCAGTGACAGATTCTCCTCTGTGAAAAATATTATATTGTCTGATCTTCCTCTTTGGTGGGTGTCACAGTGACTAGTTTTCCTCTTGATCGCTGTGACAATAACTGAGTCTTTCTTAATGGTTGCCCAAGTGACTAGCCCTCCTCCGTTATGGTGCCCCAATGTTTGCGCTTCCCTGGTGATTGGTGGCCCAGTGACTAGGCTCTTCCATCACTTGCGACTCACCAATGTAGTCCTTCTGTGATTGGTTCCCCAGTGGCAGGCCCTCCTCCTCACTGGCAACACCAGTGAAAACGACTTCCTCTGTGATGGGAGTCTAGGTGACTGGTGCATCTCCATTTTGCATGCAGCTGTGATTACCCCTCCTCTACAAAGTTGTCCCAGTGATTTCTCCTCTTTTTATAATAGGTGCTCCGTTGACTTGGTCTCCTTCTCTTGGTGTCTCAGTGACTGGTTCTCTGCCATCTTGGGTGCCACATTGGATAGACATTCTCTGTGATGACTTCTCCAGCAACTGGTTATCCTCTGTGTTGGAAGAAGCCCCAGTGAGTGACCATCTGTGATGGGAGTTGCAGTAACTGGGCCACATCTATAATAGTAGTCCCAGTGACTAGCCCACCTCTGTGATGGGTGACCCAGTGGATGACCATCCTCCAAAATGTGTGCCCCAATGACTCGCCCTCCTCTAATGAGCACCCTAGTGACTGTCTATTATCTGAGACATGTGCCCCAGTGACCGGACCACTTCTATGATGGCTGCCGCAGTTACTATCCCTCGTCTATAATGGGTGACTCAGTGACTGTCCCTCATCTGTGTTTGGTGCCTAATTGACTGACCCTCTGTAATCATTGCTCCAGGGACTGGATCTCCTCTGTAATTGGTGTGCCAGTAACTGGACCTCATTTGTAATGTGTAACTCAGTGACTGGCACACACATTGATGAACACCCCAGAGACTGGCCCTCCACTATAATGGATGTCCCAGTGACTAGACATCCTCTGTGATGGGTGTTCCAGTAACTGGGCCCTCTTTGTGATGCCTCAGTGACTGGTTCTCCTTTGTGATCAGTGCCACAGTGATTTGCCCTCCTTCTTATGGCTGCCCTAGTGACTAGTCTTCCCCTGAGCTGTGCCCTGGTGACAAGTTCTAACTGTGTTGAGTGCCTTAGTCCCTGGGCCTCCTACTAATGGGTGCCCCAGTGTCTTTCTCGCCTCTGTGATGTGTGTCCCAGTGATTGGTTCATCTCTTTGGTAGTTTCCCCAGTGACTGGGTCTCCTCCATAGTGGGTGTCTCTGTCACTGGCCATCTTCTGTGATGGATGCCCAAGTGACTGGTCCTCCTCTGTGATACATAAACCAGTGACAGACTCTTCTTTGGGATTGGTGCCCCAGTGACTGGGCCTTCTCCATAATATGTATCCCAATGACTGGCGCTCCTCCATTATGTCTGCCTAGTGACTGACCTTCCTTAATTGATGCACAAGTGACAATGTTTCAACTATAATGTAAATAATTGTTCCATTGACTGGCCTGCTTCCATAAGGAATTTCTCAGTTATTGGCCTTCTACTATTATGAAGGCTCGGTATCCGGTCTGCCTCTGTTTTGGCTGCAGCAGTGAGTAGTCTTACTCGAGGTTGAGTGTTCCAGTGACTAGCCCACTCTGTGAGGAGTGCCCCCATTTTTGTTACACCTATGTGATGGTGACAGATTCACTTGTCCTCTTCTATTAAGTGTACCTCGGTGACTGCCCTTCTCTGTGATTGATCTTCCAACGACTTTTCCTCCTCTGTGATGTCTGTCTAGTGACTGGTCCTCCTCTGTAATGGGTGTCCCTGTGACTGGCTCTCCACTCAGGTATACACCCCAGTGACTGGGCCTCCTGTATAATTGGTGCCCCCAGTTATTGGTTCTCCTCCGTAATGAGTGCCCCAGTGACTGTCCCGCCTCTGTGATAGATCCTGTCACGGGGCCTCCTCTATTATGGTCCTCAATGACAGGAACCCCTCTGTGAATAATTGCCCCAGTTATTGATTCCTCACTGGAATGGAAGCTCCAGTGGCTAGCTTTTCTCTGTGATTCTTGCCTTATTGACTGGGTCTACTACATAATGGGATCCCCATTGACTAGTCCTTCTCCAATATGGGTGTTCCACTGACTGCCTCCTTGATAATTTGTGCCTCAGTGATTGGCTCTTCTCCATATTGGGTGCCATAATGACTAATATCCTTTGTGATGACTGTCCTAGTGTATGGGCCTCCTCCATGTGGGTGCCCCAGTGATAATTTATCTTTTCTGTTGGGTATCCTAGTGTCTGGTCCTCCTCCAAGATGCTTGTTTCAGTAATTGGCGTTCCCTTAAAATTGTTTCAGTGATTTGTTCTCCTCTGTTATTGGAGCCACAGTGACCAGTCCTCTTTTGTGTAGATAACTCAGTGACTAGCACTCCTTTCTGAGAATTGACCCCATGTCTGACCCGTTTTTGTTTTTTTTATAATCAATATTTTTATTCTGATATTGTGGGATACAGTTAAAGGTTAGGTATTCAAATATGTTTCGTTAAGGCACCCTTGTTGATAAGAGATGTTTCCCCATCCCCAGACAGATATTTACTACCGTTAATCCCATCTGCCTCCCCCCCATAGTTTCCAACTACTGTCAGTCATTTTCTTATAGTATTACATTGGATGTTCAAGGTCCACTATATGAGTGACAACATGTGGCACTCAGGTCTTTGTTTCTGTGAGAGGTCACTCAGTATTATAGACTCTAGTTTCATCCAGGTTGCTGTGAAATTCATGATTTTGTTCTTTTTTATGGCTTGTAGTATTCCATCATGTACATGTACCACATTTTTTTAATCCAGTCCTCTTTTGATTGACAGCATTGTTGCTTCCAGGTTCTTGCTATTGTGAACAATGCTGTGATAAACATACTTGCGCAGGTCTCTTTTTTATAAAGTCATTTGAGTTCTTCAGGATATATTTCCAGTAGGGGGATTGTGGGGTCATATGGGAGGTTGATATTTAGAACTTTTAGGATCACCACACTGCTTTCCTCAGAGGTTCCACTAGTTTACACTCCCACCAACAGTGTAGAAGTGTTCCCTTTTTGCCACACCCTCTCCAGCAGCTGTTATTTTTTGAGTTATTGATAATTGCCATTCTGACTGGAGTTAGGTGTTATCTCAGTGTGGTTTTGATTTGCATCTCCCTGATAATTGGTGAGGTTGAACATTTCTTCATGTGTCTGTTGGCTGCTCGGATATCTTCCTTTGTGAAGTGTCTGTTCATATCTTTTGCCCATTTTATAATGGGGTTGTTTGTTTTTTCTTTTCAGCATGTTTGAGTTCCTTGTAGATCCAAGATGTTATGCCTTTGTCAGACCTGGAGTTGACAAATACTTTTTCCCAGTCTGTAGGCTGTCTCCCTGCTCTCTTGATGGTTTCTTTTGCTTTGCAGAAGCTTGTCAGTTTAATAAGGTCTCACTTGTCTATCTTCTCTCTTATCACCTGTGGGTTTCGAGTTTTGTTCAGGAATTGGATGCCAGTTCCGATTTCCATGAGGGTATGTCCTTCATATTCTAAGGTTTTTATGGTTTCAGGCTTTACATTTAGGCCTCTGATCCATTTGGAGTTAATTTTTGTGTATGGAGATAGTTAGTGGTGTTGCTTGAGTCTTCTGCATGTGGTCAGCCAGTTTCCCCAGCACCATTTACTGAATAGGTTCTCCTCTCCCCAGTGGTAGGTGGTGGAGGCTTTGTCGAAGATGAGTTGGTTAAGAAATTGAGGTTTTGCTTCTGGAATCTCATTTCTATTCCATTTATCTATATGCCTGTCCCTATATCAATACCAAGTTGTTTTGATGATTGTTGCATTATGATAAAGTTTGAATTCTAGTAATGTGATACCACCTGCTTTGTTTGTTTGTTTGTTTTTACTGAGGATTGTTCTGGCTATTCTTGGTCGTTTGTGCTTCCATATTAATTCCTGCGTTGTTTTTTCTAGGTCTGAGAAGAATGTTGCTGGCAATTTGATGCGTATTACATTGAATTTGTAGATTGCCTTAGGTAAGTTGGACATCTTCGCAATGTTGACTCTTTCAGTCCATGAGCATGGGATATTTTTCCACTTGTTTGTGTCATCTTATATTTCTTTGAGCACTGCTTTGTAGTTTTCATTTTAAAGGTCTTTCACGTCCCTGGTTAGGAAGATGCCAAGGTATTTCATTTTTTTTTGGGCTATTGTGAATGGAATTGTGGTTTTTATTTGCATATCAGTTTGTTTACTATTGGTGTAAAGAAATGCGATTATCTTTTGCACATTTATTTTATATCCTGAGACTTTGCCAAAGGCCTTTATCAGTGTAAGGAGGTTTTTGACAGATTCTCTTGGGTTTTCAAGGTACACAATCATATCCTCTGCAAAGAGAGATGACTTGACTTCCTCTTTTCCTATTTGGATACCCCTGATTGCCTTCTCTTCTGATTACTCGAGTCAGGACTTCCAATATTATGTTGAACAGGAGGGGTGAGAGTAGACATCCTTGTCTTGTTCCAGTTTTCGGGGGAAATGGTTCCAATTTTTGGCCATTTAGGAGTATGCTGACTGTGGGTTTCTCGTAGATGGCTTTTACTATTTTTAGGAATGTTCCCCGAATGCCTAGATGTTCGAGGGTTTTTATCAAGAAGGGGTGCTGGATTTTATCAAAAGCTTTTTCTGCATCTAATGATATAATCATGTGACTTTTGTTTTGACATCTGTTGATGAATTGAATTACATTTATGGTTTTATGAGTGTTGAAACAGACTTGCATCCCAGGTATGAAACCTACTTGGTCAGGATGGTTGATTTTTGAGATGTGTTGTTGAATACGGTTTGCTAGGATCTTGGTGAGAATTTTAGCATCTATGTTCATCAAAGATATTGGTATGTAGTTCTCTCTTTCTTTGTTGGATCTTTACCTGGCTTGGGTTATCAATGTGATGTTGGCTTCGTAAGATGATTTGGGCAGAGTTCCATTTTTTTCAATCACCTGGAATACCTTCAGTAGGATTGGTATCAGCTCCTCCATAAATGTCTTGTTCAATTCTACTGGAAAGCCATCTGGACCACAGCTTTTTTTTTTGTAGGTAGTTTTCTTATTACGTAGTTGATTTCCTTGATTGTTATTGGTCTATTTAGGGCCTCAATTTCTTCTTGTTTCAACCTAGGTAGGTTGTTTGATGTCAGAAAGTCCTCCATTTCCTTAAGGTTTTCAAGTTTGTTTCCATACAGGTGTACGTAGTAGTCTCTAATAATCTTTTGTATTTCTTCAGGGTCAGATGTGATTTCATCTTTTGTGTTTCTGATTGTGCTTATTTGGGGTTTTTTTTTCTCTTTTTTTCTTAGTCAGTCTAGCTAGGGGACCATCAATCTTGTTTATCCTTTTGAAGAACAAGCTTTTTGTTTCATTGACTTCTTGTGTTATCTTTTTGTCTTCTATGTACTGGACTAGGGCTTTTATTTTGGTGATCTGGATTCTTCTGCTGAAATTAGGGTTTTCGTGGTATTGCTTTTCCAGTTTCCTTAGGTGGCTTGTTAGGCTGTTAATTTGTGATCCTTCCATTTTCTTCATATGCGTTTTTACGAATATAAATTTCCCTCTTACTACAGCTTTCATGGTGTCCCAGAGATTTTGGTAAGATGTTTCTTCATTTTCTTTTGTTTCCAGATATCTTTTGATCTCTGTTTTGATTCATCATTGCCACAGGAGTTGTTTAGCATCATGCTGTGTAGTGTACATGTCTTTGTGGGTTTGGGGGGACCGTGTTGATGTTAATGTTTATTTTTATTCCACAGTGGTCCGAGAATTTGCATGGTATAATTTCAGTTTTTTTAAAATTTGCTTCTGCTCGTTTTATGGCCAAGTATGTGGTCGATCTCAGAATACATTCCATGTGGTGATGAGTAGAATGTGTATTCTGTGTTCTTTGGATGTAGTGTTCTGTAGGTATCAATTAAGTCCTTTTGGTCAAGAGTCACATTGAGGTTCCGGATTTCATTGCTGATATATTTGTCCTGATGATCTGTCTAGAGTTGTGAGTGTAGCATTAAAGTCCCCAGTTATTATGGTGTTAGAGTCAATACTTTTCTTTAGTTTTCCTAGGAGTTGCTTTATGAAAGTTGGTGCACATTTATTCGGTGCATATATGTTTAAGATAGATATTTCTTGCTGGTGGAGTGAACCTTTTATCATTATGTAGTGGCCCTCTGTATCTTTTTTAATTTTTGATAGCTTAAATAGTATTTTGTCTAAAATTAGGATCGTGACTCCCCCTTTCTTTTGTGTTCCATTCGCCTGGAAATTTGTTTCCCATCCTCTTACTTTGAGTCTGTGTATATACTTTCTAGTGAGATGGGTCTCTTGAAGGCAGTATATTGTTTCCTGGTGATATTTTATCCATTTTACCATTCTATATCTTTCCAGTGGTGTGTTTAGTCCATTCACATTCAAGCTAATTATTGAAATGTGAGATATCATCCCTATAATAGGGTTCTTATAGAGTTGTTGTTCTTCCACTTTTTTTTTTTTGTCTTTCTTTTGGTTTTGGTGTTGGTTCATATGTATTTTATTCTTTTTGCTGTACTCTTGTGAAGAACTTTGTTCTTTTTTCCTTTTCTTATGTGTTTAGTATTTTCTTAAGTGTTTCTTGTAGAGGTTGTTTGGTAGCAGCATAAGTTCTTAGGGATTGAATATCTGGGAAAGATTTTAATTCTCCCTCGCTGATGAAGCTTAGCTTGGCCGGGTAGGTTATTCTTGGTTGAAATTGTTTATCTTTTATGACTTTTAAGATAGGGCTCCATGCTCTCCTAGCCTGCAGGGTTTCTATAGATAAATCTGCTGCTATTCTAATTGGTCATCCATCGTAGGTGATTTGCCCTTTTTCTCTTGCTACCCTTAGGATTTTTTCCTTTTATGCCTACTTTGTTTAGGTGAATTATTATCTGTCTAGGAGTTGGTTTTCTCATTTGTTGTCTTTCAGGGGTTCTCTGAATCTCTTGTGTTTGAATTTTTGTGTCACTGATTAGATAAGGAAAGTTTTCTTGAATGATCTCATGGAAAGTTTGTTCCAATGTGGTCTCTGTCTCTCTTTCTGCCTCAGGAATGCCAATTACTCTTAGGTTCAGTCTCTTGAAGCAATTGCTCATCTCTTGAAGGTTTTTTTCTGTCCTTTTGAGCCTATTTTCTGTGTTTTTAAGAGTTTAGGTGAGTTCTATATTTTGATCCTCAAGCTCTGAGATTCTTCTTCTGCTTGGGTAATTCTGTGTTCCATGCTTATCAGTTTGTTATTTCATTCACAGTATTCTTTATTACTGTTATCTCAGATATCAGCTACTTCCTAGTTTCTTCTTGTGTCTCCTCAATTCTTTTTAATCTCTCCATTAATGTCTTGATATCTAGGTTTGTAGTTTGAGACCTTTCATTCTGAGGGCTCTTCATTGTTTGCATTCCAAAGTCAATTTTCTCAGTGTCTGCCCTCCCAGGGGTCTGGGAGAGAACCATACTCTTCTTTTGTTTTTTTCTTCATTTGTGTAGATTTTTCTCTCTCTCCCCATTTCCTTCCCCTTCTTTAATTCTGTTTTTGAGGGAAGGTGAGGTTGCTTTTGTTTCACTTGTGCAATACCCTGTTCTTCCTTATGAGGGTCTTCTGGCTCTGTTCACTTTTGAGGTTGGAGTGTGGGCTGTGGGCTGTAGTTTTTGTAGTTTTGAGGTTTAATTGAGGGGGGAAGATATGGTTCAGAATGTATATACTGAATCTAGCATCCACCAACAGGTGTATGAGTACACTGGAACCTATTTCCCACTGTCTTATAATCTCTCCTTGTAGTAGTATGTGGGCTTGTTCCCTAGATTAAAAGGGGATTTACAAGAGGAAAATAATGGAGGAAGGGGGGGTCAATAGGAAGCTAGAAAGAGAGAAGAGCGAGAGGGAAAACAGACATACATACCAACTATCAGGTGAGAAAGAGACACAAGACCGGAGAGAAGTGAAAAAAGACACTTAAGAAAGATTCCTTAAAGAATACTGGTAGCTACACAGAGACAGACCAATAAAAGCATGAAACAGTGTAAGTCAGAAAACAGACAACAAAATCGATCAAAATAAACAGTCAAAATGATAAAATCAAAAGTCTAAATAAGAGATCAGACTAAAGTCACTTCAGCTCTGATCTCCAGCCTCTCCTCTTTGTTTTTCGTTGCAGGCAGCTAGATTTACTCGCAGTTTGGGTTTCTTTTTTTTTTAGCCTGCTGCTGGAAGTTGTTTTTGTCTGATTCAGCATAGGGGTTGGGTTTTGTTTCCTGTTTAGCAATGTTACCTTAGGAACCAAGGTGGGTGTTTTTGATAGATGGGCGGGGCAATGGAAATCTCTGCCTGCAGAATGGCCGAGGTGGCAGTTTCACTTTTGCAGATCATTTCTCTCCCTTTCCCTGGGTCCACAAGCTTGGGGTCACACACTGAGTGCCTCAGCCAGGGTGTGCCCAGAGCTCTAGAGGTCCAAAGCCCCAAAGGGCAGGCGGTGAGCACCGAGAGTGGTCCTGGGTCTCCCACAGGGTACTTCAGCCAGGAATGGGACCAGTGTCTCTAAGGGGCGGGCACCCAGAGCCTCCCTAAGTGACCAGCGGCTTGGTGCTGGGTGCTGGGCGAGAGATGATGCAGCCAGAGAGGGAACCAATACCCCAGACCTGCTTTTGTTATGGGTGCCTCAAAGACTTGCTTATCTCTGTTATGGGTACCCCAGTGACTGTTTCTTCACTTTTCTGGGTGCCCAATTGACTGCATTTGCTCTGTGATATGTGCCCCAGTGATTGACCTTCCTCTGTGCTGGATGTCTCAGTGATTGGTTTTCCTTGTGATGGATGACCCAGTGACAAGGCTTATTCTCTTTTTGAATCCCCAGTGCTGTACACTCTTCTGTTATGGGTTACCTCAGTGACTGTCCTTTCTCTGTGATTGGTACCTCAGTAACTCATACTGCTCTGTGATGGATGCCCCAGTGACTGTACCTCATCTGTGATCAGAGATACAATGACTGAAACTTCTCTATGAAAAATGCCCCAGTAACAGATCCTCTTCTGTGATAGGCTTTCCAGTTACTAGCTTTCCTCTATGACCTGTCCCTCAGTGACTGGTTCTCCTACAAAATGGGATTCAGTGACTAGTTCTCCTCCATTATCGGTGCCCCAATGACTGGTCTTCCAAAACAATGGGTGCTTTATTGACTACCTCAACACCATGGTGGGTGATGCAGTAACTGGGCTTATCTCTTAATGAGAGGACTAGTGACTGGCCCTCCTTTATTATGTGTGCCTCAGTGAGAAGACTTCCTCTGTGCATGGTGCTTTAGTGACTGAACCTCCTCCATAATGTTTACAGCAGTTACTAGTGCTCCTCTGTAATTGTTATTCCCCTTACATGACATCTTCCATGATGGATGCTTGAATGATTGGCGCTCCATTGTGATGGTTGTCCCAAAGACTGGGCATTCTCCATAATATGTGACTCAGTGACTGAGCTTTCTCTGTGGTTGGGAGTACAGTGACTGACTGTCATATAAGATTGGTACCTCTGTTACTATCCTTCCTCTGTGATGGACTGGCCATCCTCTATAATAGGTGATTTAGTGATTTGTTTCTCCTCTGTGATGTGTACTAAGGTGACCAAACCTTCTAAATAATGGATGCCCCTGACTGCTCCTCCTAATGGGCTCCCCAAGACTGGTCTCTATGATGTGTTCTTCAGTGACTTTGCCTCCTCTCTGATGGGTACCTTAGTGATGGGTACGCCTCTGTAAGAAATGTCCCAATTACTGAGCTTTCTTTTGATGGGTGCTTCAATGACTAGTCTTCCTCTGTGATCACTGCCCCAGTGACTGATTCTTCTATGTAATGAGTGCCAAAGTGGCTAGTCCTCCTTATCATGGATTTCTCATTGACTGTGACTCCTCCGTGATTTATGCCCCAGTGACAAGACCTTCTCCATAATAGTTTTCTTAGTGAATATCCCTCCTCTGTGATGAGTGCTCAGTAACTGGGCCTCGTCAATAATTGGTACCATAGTAACAAGACCTCCACTTTGATGGAGTTTCTAGTGACTGCTCCTCCTCTATGATGGGTACTCCAGGGAATTGACCTTCTCTGTGATTGTTGTCCCACTGTCTTACCCTCCTCTATAATAGGTGACCTGTGACTATCCCTTCTCTGTTAAGGGTGCCATAGTGACTAGCTCTTCTCTGTGATGCATGCTCCAGTGACTAACCTTTCTCTGTATTGGGTTCCCCAGTGACTGGACCTTATCTGTGACCAGTAAATTGTCCTCTTCTGTGATGGCTGTCTCAAATTAGTCCTCCTCAGTGATCGTTTTCTCAGTGAATTCGTTTCCGCTTTGATGGGTACTCAAGTGACTATCCTTCTACTGTGTAGTGTGACCCAGTTAATGGGTCTCCTCCTAATGGGTATGACCAGTGACTAACCCTCTCAGTGTTAGGTTCTTCAGTGACTGGCCTTTATCTTTGATAGGTTGCCTTAATAAATATTTCTCCTCTGTGATGTGTTCCCCAGTGTCTAGCCCCCCTTTTTAATTGCTTCCATAGTGACTGGGCCTCCTCTGTGATGGGAGCCCAGTGACAAGACCTCGTCCATGATGCATGCCTTAGTGACTAGCTTTATTCTGTGATGGCTGCCCCAGTGACTGGCTCTCCTTGTTATGGGTTCCCCAGTGCCTGGCTCACCCCTGTGATGACTGTTCCAGTGTGACACTCTCCTCTGAGGTCAGTGCCCCATGACTCTCCCTCCTCTATAATGTGTGCTGCAGTGACTGGCACTCCTTTGTGCAGGTGACAGAGTGACCAGCCCACCTCTTTGATGGGTCCCACAGTTATAGGTTCTCCTTTGTAATGGTAGCATCAGTAACTGACTCTCCTATGGTATAGGTGTTCCAGTGCCTACTTTCCTCTGTGATGGGTGTCTTAGTGACTGGGTCTCCTCGATTTTAGTTTCCACAACGACTTGGTACCCTCTGTGATGAGTGCCCCATTGACTCTATTTCATATATGATTAGTGACCCAGTGAGTAGCACTCCTCTTTGATGAATGCCCCAGTAACTGAGCTTCCTCCAAAATGGATGCCCCAGGGAAAGTTATCTTCTGTGATGAGTGCCCAGTTTTGGGGGCTTTCTCCATAATGACTGTCCCTGTGATTAACTCCACTCTATGAAGACTTTCCCAGTAATTGTGCCTTCTCCAAAATCGATGCATAGCTGAATGGTCCTCCTTTGTGACCCAGTGACTGATGATCCTCCAAATTGGGTAACCAGTGAATAGCCCTCCTCTGTGATAGATGCCCCAGTGAATGACACTGCTCTATAATAGAGTGCCCCAATGACTGGTCTTCCTCTGTGAGGGATGCCCCGTAACTGAACACATGTATGGGTGCCTCTGTGAAAAATCCTTCTCTATTATGAATGTTCCAGTGATTGCCCCTCTTGTCTATTGGGTTCCAGTGACAGTCCCACCTCTGTGTTTGGTGTCTCATTGACTGACTCTCCTCTGTGATTTGTTCTCCAGTGACTTCCTTTCCTCTGTAATGAATGTCAAAGAGACTGAAGCATATCTGTGGTGGCTATGCTGTATACTGGTCTCCTCTGTGATGGGTGTCTCCCGTCTAGTGTGATGTGTGCCCCAGTGACTGAAACTTCTATGTGATGTGTGTTTCAGTGCTTTGGCCATCTCTGTGATTGGTGTGTCTGTGACTGGCACTCCTCTGTGGTCACTAACCCAGTATTGGCCCACTTTCTAATGGGTGCTCCAGTGACAGGCCTCTTTTATGAAGAGTGCCTATGTGACTGTCTGTGATGAAAGATGATACAGTGACTGGGTCTCCTCTGTTGGGTGTAGACGTGACTAACCCTCCACTGTGAGGGTTGTCCCAGTTACTAGGCCTTCTACTAATGCGTGCCCCAGTTACTGGCCTTCCTCTGTGATTTGTGTCTCTGTGAATGACCCTTATCAGTGATAGTTGCCTCCATGACTGTTCCTTGTCTGTGATGGGTGCACCAGAATAGTTCTGATTTGTGATTGGTGCCCCAGTGACTAAGCCTCCTCCAACATCGGTGTCCCAGAGACTGGTCTTCCTCCATTTTGGAACCCCAGTGACTGGACCTCCTCTGTGATTGTAGCAACAGTGACTGACCCTAGTGACTAAGCTTCCTCCAACATAGGTGTCCCAGAGACTGGTCTTCCTCCATTTTGGAACCCCAGTGACTGGGGCTCCTCTGTGATTGTAGCAACAGTGACTGACCCTCCACTATAATTGTTTTCCCAGTGACTTGCCCTACAGTGAATGTTTTCCCACAGACTGGCCCTCCTCTGTAATGAGTGCCCAAGACTAACCTCCTTCTGTAATTGGTGACACAGTGAATAACCTTCCATTGTGTTGGGTGTTCCAGTGACCAGCCCTCCTCTGTGAAGAATGCAACCATAAATGATCAGCCTATGTGATAGGTGCCCCATGACTGGCCCTCCTGTGTTACAGGTTCTCCAGTGAATTCCCTTCCTCTGTGATGGGTGCCACAGTGATTTACCCCACTTTGTGATGGGTGCCTCATTGACTGTCCCTTTCTGTGATGACTGCCTCAGTGACTAGCCCATCTGTGATGGGTGTCTCAGTGACTGACCCCCTTCTTTGATGACTGTCCGATGACTAGCTGTTTCTGTTATTGGTACACAGTGACTACATCTCATTTGTAATATTAGTGAATGGCCCTCTTCTGTGATGATTGTCCCAATAACTAGCCCTCCTCCATAATGTGTTATCTAGTAACAAGCACTCTATTGTGAATGGTGTCCCAATGACTTCTCCCCCTGCATGTTGTGTGCCTCATTGACTGACATTCTACTTTGATGGGTATCCCAACATCTAGCCCTCTTCCATGATTGGTACTCTAGTAACTAGACCCTCTTTGTGATGGATGTCAAAGTGACAAGCCCTATTCTGTGATGTGTTTCCCAGACACTAGCTCTCCTCTGTGATGCATGAATTTTTGGTACTGCTCTTTGAGGTGTTACCCAGTGACTGATCCTCCTTTGTGATCAGTGCCCCATTGACTTACTTTCTTCTGTTATCACTGCCTCAGTAACTGAGGCTCCTCCATAATGGGTGCCCCAGTTACTAGACATCTTTTATTATGTGTGTCCCAGTAGTTGTGACTTCTAGGTGATTTTTATCCTAGTGACTGGCCCTCTTCCATAATGGTTATCCCAGTGACTAACACTCCTCTGTGATGTGTGTTCCACTTACTGGGTCTCATCCATAATGGGTGCACTAGCGACTGGCCCTCCTTTGGGATGGGTGTACCAGTAATGCGGCCTCTCTCATAATGTGTGTTACTTTGACTATGCCTCCTCTGTGATATGGTGCCCATGTGACTGACCTCCACATACATAGGGTACCCAGTGGGCAGTCCTCCTCTGTGATGGGTATCATGGTGACTGATCTTCCTCCACTTTGGGTGCTTCTGTGAATGAGCCTTCTTTGAGATTGGTATCCCAATGACTTGCTACCTTCTGTGATGTGTGCCCCAGGGATTAGGTCTCTTCTGTGATGGGAGTACAAGTCATGTAGCCTTCTCCAAAATGGATGCCCCAGAGACTAGCCCTCTTGTGTGTTGGGAATCCTAGTGATGTGCTGTCCTCCAAAATGGGTGCCCCAGAGACTAGTACTCATCTTATGAGTGTCCCAGTTCCAGGGCTTCCTCATTAATTGATAGTTCAGTAACAGGCCTTCCTCTGGGAAGAATGGCCTAGTGCTTGTCCTCCTCCATTATAGATGCTCCATTGACTGGGTCTCCTTCGTGACTGGTGCTCAAGTGACTGGTCCTTTTACTAATTTGGTGTTCCTGTGGATAGCTCTCAACTTTGAAGAGTGAACCAGTGACCAACTCTCTACTATGATGGGCGACCAGTGACTGGCTCTCCTCTGTGATTGATGCCCCAGTGACTGGGCTGACTCTTTAATGAGTGCCTCAGGGGTTAGACTTCATTTGCTAGGGGTGTTCCCATGACTGGACTGCCTCTGTGACTGCTGTCCCAATAACTGGCCCTCCTCTATTATGTATGCTCCAATGAATGCCCCTCCTCTACATTGGGTTCTCTGTGATGGGTGCTTCATTGACTGTCCCTCTTCTTTGTGTGATGACTCATTGACTGATTTTCCTCTGTGATGAGTTCACCAGTGACTGTCCATCTTTTGTAATTTGTGCCAATGTGACTTACCCTCATCTGTGACAGGTACCCTAGTGACTAGACAACCCTGTGATGGATATCCCAGAGCCTGACCCTCCACTCTGATGTCTGCCCTAGTTACTAGACCTCCTGTGTGATTGGTGCTCCAGTAATTGGGTCACTTTCTAATGGACGCCTCGGTGACTGGCCTTGACTGTGATAGGTGCCTCTGTGACTGGTCCTTCTTTGTAATAGGTTTCCTAGTAACTGTGCCTCCTCTGTGATCAGTGCCCCTGTGTCTAGCCTGTATTCATAATGGGTACTCTAGTGGCTAACTGACTTCTGGGATGGGTACACCAGTGACTGTCCCTTCTGTGTTATACATGTCCCAATAATCGGCTCTCCTCTGTGTTAGTTGTCCATGTCTGAGTCACCTCCATAATGGGTGTCCCAGTGACAGACCTGATTCTGTGATGTGTCTCCTAGTCACCCATCCTCCTTTGTTATGGATTCCCCAGTGACTGGGCCTCCTTTGTGATTCGTGCCCCACTGACATGCTCTCCACCATAATAGTTCCACAAGTCACTAAGCCTCCTGTGTGAAAATTGTCCCAATGATAGGCCCTCTTCCATAAAGGGTGCACCTCTTATGGGGTGCCACAGTGATTAGTACTTCACTGTTTTGGGTGTCCCAATGACTAACCTCCATGTCCATGTGTGACCCCAGTGAATGACTTTCTTCTGTGATGGATGACCTAGTGACTGGCTCTTCTGTATCACAAATGACCCCAGTTGATGAGCCTCCTCTTTAATGAGTGCCTTAGTAACTAACCCTCCTCCGTATGGGTGCCCCATTGACAGGCCCTCCACTGTGATAGATTTCTCAGTGACTGTTCCTCCTCTGTGGTAGCTGACACATTGACTAGAGATCCTTTATTATGCTTTACACATTGACTTTGTCTCCTCTTTGACAGCTTCCCCAGTTACTGCCCCTCTTCTGTGATCAGAGTCACAGTAACTGAGCCCTTCTTAATGGGTGCCACAGTGACTGACCCTTCTCCATTATGGGTGCGTCAGTGACAGTTCTTGGTCTGTGATGTGTGCCTCAATGACTAGATCTCCTTTGTGATGGGTGCCCCGTGACTGGGTCTACTCTGTGATGTCTGTCCCTGTGACTGACTCTCTTCTCTGATGGGTACCCTGGTGAGTAGCCTCCTTTTGTGATGGGTGCTGCAACCCTGGCTCTCCTCTGTAATATGTGCCTCACTGACTGGAACTCCTCTGTGATGGATGCCCCAATGATTGTCCCTCCTCCCCTCTGGATATCTCAGTGACTGGTCCTCATCTATAATGGCTGCCCTAATGACTAGCCCTCCTCTATGGTGGGTGCCCCAGTATCTGATTCTCCTCTGTGATATATTTCCCGTAAGTAGATCTCTCCTTTGTGATGGTTGCACCAGTTATTGAGACTCCTCCATATGGGTGCCCCATTTTCTGTCTCTCCTTCATTATTGGTGCCCCAATGACTAGACCTCCTATGTGATTGGTGCCCCAGTGACTCTCACTCCTCTGTGATGGGTTCTCACTTAATGTGCTTTCTCAATTATGGGTGTCCTGGTGACTAGCCCTCTTTGTGATGGGTATCCCAATTTCTGGCCCTCCTGTATGATGTGTGCCCCAGTGACTGGCCTACCTCAGTAATGGGAGTACCAGTGACTAGCCTTTATCCATAATTTGTACTACAGTGACTGATCTTCCTCTGCTATGTGTGTCACAGTGATAAATACACTTCTGTGATGGAATTGCCCTGTGATTAGGCTTCCTCTTGATTTGTGTCTTTGTTACTTGCCCTCCAATGTGTTGACTGTGACAATGACTGACCCTGCTCTGTGATAGGTGTCCCTGTGAATGTCCTTCCTTTGTGATGGGTGGTCTAGTGACTGTCTATTCTGTGTGATGGGTACTCTAGTTACTGGTCCTTATATATTATGGTTGCCCCAGTGACTACACACCCTCCAAATATGATGCCTCAGAGACTAGCCCAACTATTTGACAGGTGACCAGTGTCTGACTCTCCTTCAAACGTGCTTCAGTGACTTGTCTTCCTCTGTGTTGGGTAACCTAATGACTGGCATTCCTTCTTGATAAGTGCCCCAGTGACTGGGCCTTCCCCATATTGGTGACCCAGTTACTGGCCCTCCTTCATTATGTATTCCCTGGTGACTTTGCCTCCCCTGGATTGGTGTCCAGAGATTGATCCTCCTATATGATTGTTGCCCCAGTAATTAGCCCTCCTCTGTGATGGTTGTCCCACTTACTGAGCCTTCTTAATAATGGGTGCCCCACTGGCTGGTCTTCCTTTGTTATGGATGTTCCAGAACCTGAGTCTCTTCCTTAATGCATGCATCAGTGACTGCATTTCCATTGTATTGGTACACTAGTGATTGGATTTCATATATAATGGAGTTCCCAGTGACTAGCCCTCCTCAGTGATGGGTAGCAAGGTTTATGGGCTTCCTCCAAAATCAGTGCCCCAATACCGTTTCTCCTCTGTGATGGTGCCCAGTAATTGGTCATCCTATGTGTTGGGGGCCACAGTGCATTGCTCACTTACATGATCTTTTTCCTTGTAACTTGGCCTGCCCCAAATGGGTGCCACAGTGACTAAGCCTCCTCTCTGATAGTGCCAGAGATTCTGCATCCCCTCCAAAATGGGTGCCCCAGTGGCTGACTGTCATCTGTGATGGATGTTCCAGTTTCTGGACCTCCTGTATATAGGTGCTTCCTTAACTGAGATTCTTCTGTGACTGATGCACCAGTGAATGACCCTCCTCCAAATAGGGTGCCATATTGACTAACCCTCCTCCATGATGGTTGTACCAGAAACTAATCCTCCTCCATAATTGATGTCTTAGTGACTAGTTCTCCTTTGTGGTGTATTCCCCAGTGACTGGCTCTCTTCTGTCATGGGTGTCCTAGTTACTGACTCTTTTCTGTGATAGATGCTTCAGTGACTGGGCCTTCTCTATAATGTGTGTTCCAGTGACTATCCCTTCTCTGTGAAAAAATGTCCCAGTGACTGGTTATCTTCTTTGTTTGGCACCACTCATTTTTCCTCCTATGTGATGACTGTCCCACTTATTGGCCATTTTCTGTAATCAGTTCCTGCACCCTCTCCTAAAGGGTGCCTCAGTGACTAGCTCTCCTTTGTGATGGGTGGTTCAACGACTGTCTTTCATCTGTGATGTATGCCTTAGTGTCTGGTTCTCATTTGTAATAGGTGCCCCAGTGATTGACTCGATTCAGTGATGGGTGCCCCATCACTGGTCCTCCTCTTTATTGGTTGTGCCACTCACTTGCCCTCCTTCATAATATCTGCCCCAGTTACAGGCACTCCTTTGTTATGGGTGACTACGTGACAATCCCTCCTCTATGTGGGTGACTCAGTGATAAGCCCTCTCTCGGGAGTGCCCCCATGCCTGGCCTGCCTCTGTGATGGGTGCCCTAGTGAGTGACTATCTTTGATTAGAGGTACCCCTGTGATTTGTTCCCCTCCATTATGGGTGCCTAAGTGACAGCCCTTCCTCTGTAATGGATAGCACAGTGATTGGTCCTCCCTGTGATAGGTGACTCAGTGACTGGTTCTCCTTGTAATTAGTGGCCATGTGACAGGGTCTATTCTGTTTTCAGATCCCCAGTGACTGACCTCCTCTGTGATGGGTATTTCCATGACTGTCTTTCCTCTGTGTTTGGTGCCTCATTGGAACATTAAGCTCTGTGATCGGAGCCCCAGTGACTAGGTATAATTATTTTTTTTATTTTAGAAAATTCATTTTGCTTATAAAGTAAATGAGAGATGAAGAGAGAGAGAGAGAGAGAGAGAGGAGATTCACTTCCCTGAGGTAGAGAAGGGGGTCAAAGTCAAGAAACATGGTGACTGTAGATCAAAAAGCCACATAGAAACACCAGCGTGTAACAAAGCAATGGCCATGACAGGGTTTACTCCTAATTGACCTCCTCTGTCATGGGTTCCTTGTGACTGGCCCTCCTCTGTGAATGGTGCCTCAGTTGTTGTGATTTTTCTGTTTAGGTAATTCAGTGACAAGACCTTCTCTGAGATTGATGTAATGGTGACTGGACTTCAATCATAATGAGTTCCAAGAGACTTGACATCTTCTCTGATGGATGTTCAAATGACTGGTGATCTCTCTGATGGGTGCCCCAGTGACTAACGCCCTTCTGGGATGGGTAGCCAAGTAACTGGTCCTCCACCAAAATGGGTGCCTCAATATCTAGCCCTCCTTTATGAAGGGTACCACAATTTAACAAACTCCTCCATAATGGGTGACCCAATAACAAACCTTTCTTTTTGATTTGTGTCCCAGTGAATGAGCCTACTCAGTAATGAATGTCACAGTGACTGATTCGCCTCTGTGATATGTGTCCCAATGATTAATCCTCTTCTGTGAAGATTGTTTCAATGATTGACCTTCCTCAATAAATGGTACCAGAGTGTCTAGCTCTCCTCTGTGATTGGAGCCCCAGCGTCTACCTAATCTGTGAGGGATGCACCAATGAATGACCCACCTATGTTATTTGCGCCCCAGTGACTGACCCTCCTCTCTGATGGGTGCACAACTCCCTGGCCTTCATGTGTGAAGGGTGCATGAGTGATTTGCCCTGTACCGTGATGGCTGTCATCATGACTGGCCTTCCTCTTTGATGGATACCCTAGTGACTACACCTTCTTTGTGTTGGGTGCCACAGCAACTGGCTCCCCTTGATTGGTGTCATGATAGTTCTCTTCAGTGATGAAGGCCCAGTGACTGGTCCTTCTCTGTGATGGGTCCCCTACTGAATGATCCACTTCTGTGATGGCTGACCCTGTGACTGAGCTTTCTCTGTGTTGTGTACCTCACAGACTTCCCCTCCTCTGTATTTGTTGCCTCATTGACTGGCCTTCCTCTGTGATTGGGACTCCAGTGATTTGCTCTCCTCCGTAATTGGTGCCCCAGTTACTGTATTTAATCTGGGATTGGTGCCCCCAGTGACTGACCTCCTCGGTAATAAGTATTCCAGTGACTGGTCCATATTTGTAATCGGTAACTCAGTGACTTTTCATCCTTTGAGATGGGAATCCCAGTGACTGGGCCTCCTCTATAATGGGTGCTCCAGTCACTGGCATTACTATGATATCAGTTCCCAAGTGATTAGTACTCTTTCTAAGAGAGCACCAGCGACTGGGTATCCTCTGTGATGGACAATATAACTAGCCCTCCTTTGTGATTGGTGTCCCAGTGACTGGGCTTCTGCCTAATGGAAACCTCAGTGACTGACCAATTTCTGTGATGAATGACTCTGTGAATGGTCCTTCTCTGTGATAGATGCCTCCCTGACTGTACCTCCTCTGTGATGAGTACAGCAGTGACAAGCTGTCATCCATAAAGTATGCTCTAGTTTCCAGTCCTCCTCTGTGATGGGTGAACAACTGAGTGGGATTGGTGTCACACTGGCTCGGTGTCCTATGTGATATGTATACTGATCACTGTGTTTTCCCTGTTATAATTGCTTCAGAGATTAACACTGTTCAGTGATGTTGCCCTAGTGACTGGCACTCATCTTTGCTTGCCTCCATGACCTCATTGATAGGTGCACCAGTAGTAGGTCGTCCTTTGTGACTGAGGACCCAGTGACTGGGTCTCCTCCTTTATTGGTGTCCCAGTGACTGGGCCTCCTTTCTGATAGTGCCCCAGTGACTGGCACTCCTCCATAATGGTTACCATGACTAGCCCTCCTCTCTGAATGTTGTTCCAATGACTGACCTTCCTCCATAATGGGTGCCCTATGATTGACACTCCTCTTTGATGGATGCCTCTGTAACTAGTCCTCTTTTCTGACTTTTGTTCCAGTATCTGGCTGTCCTTTGTGATGGGCTCCAGTAAGTACACCTCCTCTCTGTTGGTTGCCCCAGTGTCTGCCCCTCCTCTGTGATTGCTGACTCTGTGACCTGCCCTCCTCCATGATTTTTTGCATGGTGAATTCATCGCCTCTAGGTTATGTTTCTCAGTGTCTGGCCCTTCTTTTTGATTGCAGTTCCATTGACTAACTCTTCCCTGGTAAATTCCCCAGTAAGGTGACCCCTTGTGATGTGTGCCACCATGACAATCTCAGTGACTAGCCATCCTCTGTCATGCCAGCCTTTTTGTCTGGCTTTCCTCTGTGATGGGTGCCACAGTGATTGGCACTATTCTGTGTTAAATGTCTGATTCTCCTCTGTGATGTGTGCCCCAGTGATTAGCTTTCCTCTGTGACTACTGCCATAGCCATTGAATTTCCTACATAATAGGTTCCTCTGTGAATAACTCTCCTCCATTATGCATGCTTCTGTTAGTGTGACTTCTCTGTGATTGTTGCCCCAGTGACTGCACCTCTTGTGACTGGTGTCCCAGTAAACGTCCTTCCTCCATATTTAGTGCCCCAGTGACAAGACCCTCATTTTGATGTGATTCCCAGTGACTGCTCTTCTCATTGATGGGTGCCTCAGTGAATGACCCTCCTCTGTGATGGCTGTCCCAGTTTCTGTCTCTTCTCTATAATGGTGTCTCTATGTGCACTCCTGTGTTATAGGTCCCACAGTGACTAGCACCCCTCTAATGTTTGTCTCAGTGACTAGCCTCCCTGTGACAGATGTCCTCTGTAATGGCCTCCCAAGTCCGTGGTCCTCTTCTTTATTGGTGTCCCAGTGACTGCCCCTCCTCTGTGATGGGCACACCAGACGCTGGCCCTTCTTTTTGTTGGGTGCCCCAGAGATTGTCCTCTTCTTTGATGGCAATCACAATGACAGGGTCTCCTCTGTGATAGGTCCTCAGTGTCTGACCTTTTTCTGTGATAGTTATCTCAGTGACTGGGTCTTATCTTTGATGGGTGCCCAAGTGACTAGCCCTCCCCTCTGCAGGAGACCCAGTGACTGGGTATCCTCATGTTGTGTAACCCAGTGACTACCCCACCTTGGTGATGGTTTCCTCAGTGAATAGTCCTTTTCTTTGATGAGTAACTCAGTGACTGTGTCTCTTATTTGATAGGTTCCCCAGTGTTTAATCCTCCTCTGTAATGGGTACTACAGTGATTAGTCCTTCTTCATGATTGGTGGCCCAGTGACAGGCTCTCCTCTCTGTTGAGTGCCTCAGTGACTGGATCTCTTCTGGGATGGGAAACCAAGTGAATGTTTCTCCTCTGTTCTGGGTGCTTCAGTGTCAACACCCCTCTGTAATAGTTGTCCTAGTGACTGTCTCTCCTTTGAGATGAATGCTCTGGTGACTGGCCCTCCTCTATAATATGAGCCACAGTGACTGGCACTCCTCTGCGATGAATGCCCCAGTGACTGCTGCTACTCTGTGATGAATGTCCCAGTGACTGACCCACTTCTGTGTAGGGGCCACAGTGACTGTTCCTCCTCTGTGATCAGTGTCCCAGAAAATATGTCTCCTCTGTGATTGGTGTCCAGTAACTGGTCTTTGTATATGATGGGTGCTCTGGTGACTGGTCCAACTCTGTGATGGATGTCTTGGTGACTGGGCCTCCTCCAGTTAGGGTGCTTCAGTAACTACGTGCCTGAGTGACCCAGTTATTGGCTTTCATAAATGGTGGGCACTCTAGTGACAAGCCTTCCTCTACTACAGTTGTCCTAGTAACAGGGCCTCCTCCAAAATGGGTGATGCGGTGACTAGTCATCCTCTGTGATGAGTGTCCTAATATCTGTGTCTCCTCCATAATGGTGTCCCAGGGAATGAACTTCCCCTGTGAAGAATGGCCCTTATGATTGGCGCTCCATTGAATAGGCATTCTTTGTGACTGGAGTCCACGTGACTGACTCTCCTCCAATTGGTTGGTTCAATTATAGCCCTCCTCTGTGATAGATGCCCCAGTGACTGGTCCTTCTCTAGAATGGGTGATCCAGTGAACATCTTTCCTCTTTGAGGAGTGATACTATTATTTCACCGCCTTTGTGATGCGTGACCCAGTGACAGATACTCCTTTATTACAGGGGCTCCATTGACTTCTCCTTCTTTGTGTTGGGTCCCAATGTCTTGCCCTCCTCTCTGATGGGTTCCCCAGTGACTGGCCCTCATTTGTGATGACTGTCACAGTGACTGATTGTACTCTTTGATAGGTACCTCAATGACTGTCCCACTTCTGTGTTTGGTGCCTTGTTGACTGACTTTTCTCTGTGACCATTCCTCCAGTGACTAGTTCTCTATAATAGATGCTATAGTGATTGAAACTCATCTGTGATGGGTACCTCAATGTCTGCAATCCTTCGTGATGATTGCCCCAGAGACTAGTCATAGAATATGGGAAGTTCTCCAGTGACTTTGCTTCCTCTGTGATTGGAGCCCCAGTGAATCCATTGCCTTCCATTGAGATGGGTATTCCAGTGACTGTGCATACTTTAGGATGGGTGACCCAATGACTGACGCTACTCTGTAACCAGAGTTCCAATGATAAGTCCTCCTTCTAATGAGTGTCCCAGAGTCAAAACCTTCTCTGTGATGAATGTCACAGTGATCTGTCCTATTTTGTGATAGATGCCTAAGTATCTGGGTCTCCTCTCTGATGGGCGCCCAGGTGACTAGCTCTTTTCTGTGATGGGTGCCCCAATGACTGGTTCTTTTCTGTGATGGGGGCCTCTGTGACTGACATTTCTCTGTGATAGGTGCCACAGTGACGTACAATCGCTGACTAGCCCTCATACCTAATGTATGCCCAGGTGATTGGCCGTTCTTTGTGATGCATGCCCAGTGACTACACCTTCTTTGTGATGGTTACTTCAGTGAATAGCCATCCTTTGTGATGGGTGTAACAGTGACTGGTCTTCATCTGGTTAACTATCCCAGTGACTGGACCACCTCCAAAATGAGTACACCAGTGACTCATCCTCCTCTGTGATGAGTGACTCTGTCTTTTCTCTATGATTGGCACCACAGGTGCTTGTCCTCCATTATTAGGAGTGTCCCAGTTACTAAACCTCCTTTATATTGATTTTCTAGTTTCTAGACCTCCTCTGTGATGGACGTTTCACTTACTATGCCTCCACTATGATGCCCCAGAGATGGGCCCTTCCTTGTGATGGTTGTCCTAATGATTGGACATTCCTTCTTAGTTGTAATCCTGGTGATTGGACAAGCCCTGTGAATGGGGTCCTGTGTATTTCCTTTACCTATGGCAGGTGACTCAATAAGTAGTCCTCTTTGACGGTTATCACAGTGACTTGGCCTCCTCCATAATTGTTTCCTTAGTGATTGGGTCTCCTCTGTGATTGGTGGCCAGTGATGTGCTATCCTTTGTGTTGGGTGCTGCAGCAACTAGTCTTATTTTATTATGGGTGTCCTAGTAACTAGGCCTCCTCAAAAACTGTGACAAGACATTCTCCTAGTTGAGTGCCTCATTTTCTGGGACCCTTCTGTAATGGGTGCCTGTAACTGTTCCTCCTCTTCAATGGATGATCCAGAGATTGGTTTTTTTCTATGATGGATGCCTAGTGATTAGCCTTCTCTGATGAATGACCCAGTTTCTGGCCTTCATTTATAATGATGCCCCAGGTACCGGCCCTCCTCAGTGATTGGAGTGATGGGAGTCCCAGTGACTGGTCCTCCTCCATAATGGGTGCCCTAGTGAGTACCCCTCCTCTGTGATGTGTGTCCCTGTGACATCCTACTCCACAATGGGTGCAACGTTGAAAATTCCTCCTTTGTTATGGATTTCCTAATGACTGTGCCTCTTCTGAGATGGGTGACTCAGTGACTGACCTTCCTCTGTGACCCATGCCTCAGTAACTAGATCTCCTAATGGCAAGCCTCAGTGACAAGCTCTTCTACATAATGGGTGCCCCAATGACTAATTCCTTGGTGATTTTTGCCTTACTAGTCCTACTCCATGAACATGTCCTTGTGGTTGCCCCTCCTCTGTGATGCACATCTCATTCAGTACACCTTCTCCATGTTTGGTGCCCCAGTGATAAGCCCTTCTTTGTGAAGGCTGTCCCAGTGACTGGTCCTCCTCAGTGATTGGTGCCCAAGGAACCGGCCCTCCTTTGTAATGGTTACCCTAGTGACTGGTCCTCCTGTATAATGGTTAACCCAGTGACTGGTCTTCCCCTGTTATTAGTGCCACACTGTCAAGCCCTCTTCTGTGTGGGTGTCTCAGTGAATAGTCCTCCTCTATGAGAAGTGTTTTGCTGACAGGCGTTCTTCTGTTATGGATGTTAAGTGAATTCTCCAAGTTTGTGATCGGTGCAACAATGACAGATAAAGTCTGTGTTAGTACTTCAGTGACTGGACTTCCTCAGATATAGACATCCCAGTGACGGCTCCTCCTCTGTGAATGGGTGCCTCATTAACTGGCCCTTTTCTTTGATGGGTGCTCCAGTGACTGACCCTCTTCTGTTATAGCTGTCCTAGTGATTGGACTTCCTCTGTGATGGATGAACCAGTGACTTGTTTTCTTCTGTGATAAGTGTCCCAGCGCCCACATCACCTCTGAGATAGATGACCTGGGGATGAGCCTTCTCTATAATGGGTGTACCACTGATTGACCTCATCTGTTATAGGTCTTCTACTAACTGGTTCTCTTCTATAGCTGCTGTTCCCTGACTAGAAATCCTCTGTATTGGATGACCAAGTGACGGACACCCTCTGTAAAAAATACGCCAGTGACTGATCCTCATTTGAGAGGGGTCACCAGTACTTTTTCTCTGTAATTGCTGCCCCAGTGACTGGGTCTTCTACATAAGGGGTGACCCAGTGACTGAAATCAGTTATGAGTGTCCCAGTGACAGGGCCTTCTCGGTGATTGGTACCCCAACTAGCTTTTCTCCATACTGGGAGACCTAGTGACCAGTACTCTTGTGTGAGGCCTGTCTCAGCAACTGGGACTCCATTATAATGTGTGCCTCAGTGATTTGCTGTCCTCCATATGGATGTCCCAACCACTTGAGGACATCCTTTCTTTGGCACGCCAGTGAATGTTGATACTCATAATGGATGTCCCATGACTAACTCTCTTCTGTGATGTTTTTCTCACTTAATGCACCTCCTCAATAATGGGTGCCATAGTGAATAGCTCTACTTTGTGCTGTATGTCCCCATGACTGACCTTCCTGTGTGTTGGATGCTCCAGTGACTGGTAATCAACTGGGATGATAATCCCAGTGACTAGTCCTGCTCTAAAATTGGTGTCTCAATGACTCTCCTTTATCTGTGGTGGGCGTTCCAGTGACTGGCCTTCCTCAATGCTCAGTGCCACAATGACTAGACCCTTTATATAATTACCCAGTGATTAGCCCTCTTCTATTATGGTTGCCCAAGTGATTGTGCTTTCTCTGAGATGGAAGCCCAGCCATTGGCCCTGGGTATTATGTTATCCTCAGGCATGAATCCTCCTCTATGATGGGTGTTCTAGTTTTTGAGACTTGACCTTTTTGGGTATCAGGGGATACGCTCTCAATAGTAATGAGTGTCCCAGTGACTGGACCTCTTTTGTAAGGTGGACCCCTGTGACTGGGACTCCCCTGTAACTGTTTCCCCAGTGACTGTGATGGGTACTGCAGTGACTGACCCACTTCTGTGATGGGTACCACAATGATTAGCCCAATTCTGTGATGGGTGTCCTAGAAACTGGGTCTCCTCCAAAATAAATACAAAAGTGAATAGTACTCCTCTATGGTGGGTGCCCAATTTTTTGGACCTCCTCCATATTTGGCGCCCCACTGCCAGACCCTTGACTGAGATGGATGTCTCAGTGACGGTCTCTTCTTTGTGATACGAGCCTCAGGGACTCTCATTCCTGTCTTTGGTGTCTCATTGTCTGGCCCTTCTGTGTCATTGATGCTCCAGTGATGGTTATTTTATGTATTTGGCACCCCAGTGACAGATACTCATCTATGATGGATATCCCATTGACTTGTCCTCAACTATGATCAGTACACCAATGACATGTCCTCCTCTGTGTAGGGTGCCTTATTCATAATATGTGCTCCATTGCTTGTGCCTTCTTTGTGATAGGTGTCACAGTGAATGATCTTTCTCTCAAATGGGAGTTATAGCGAATAACCCTCCACCATGATGGCTGCCCCATTGACTGACTCTTCTCTGTGATGAGTGTCACTGTGATTTGTTTGCTCTCCTTGGTGATAGATGCCACAATGACTGGGGCTTCCCTATAGCGAATGACTCAGTGAATATCTCTTCCCTGTGAGGGTCTTGACTGGTCTGCCTCTGTTATGGGTGCCCCAATGACTGCCCCTCCTCTGTGAAAATTGCTCCAGTTATGATCCTTCTTTGACTGGTGACCTAATGACTAACACTCCTTATCAGTTGCTGCTCCAGTGACTGGGTCTCCTATATAATAGGTTCCTAAGTGACTACCAGGACTCCATTATGGGTGCCACAATGTCTGTCTCATACGTTATTTGTGACCCAGTGACTAGCCCTCTCCATAATGCCTGCCCTAGTTACTAGACCTCTTCTGTTATGGTGTTCAAGTGACTAGGCCTCCTCTATAATGAGTGCCCCTGTGACAAACCTTCTTTTGTGCTCAGTATCCTAGTGACATGCCCTCTTTCTTGATGACTTTGCTCTGTGTTGGCTGTCTCAGTGACAGGCCCTTCTCCATATGAGTGTTCCAGTGACTGGTTCTTTTTATTGGTGCCATAGTGAAAAGCCTTCCTCTGTCAGGTGTCTCAGTGACTAATCCTCCTGTTTGAGGGGTGCCACCATGTCTAACTGAAGTCTGTGATGAGTGTCTCTGTGACTGGCCTTCCTCAGATATTGGTGTCCCAGTGGCTGACCATCCTCTGTGATGAATGACTCATTGACTGGCTCTTTTCTGTGATGGGTGCCCCAGTGACTGGCCCTCTTTTGTGAGAGCTGTCCAAGTGACTTGCCCTCCTCTGTGGTGACAGACCCAGTGACTGCACCTCCTCTGTGATTGGTGCTCCAGTGGCTGGCTCTTCTCTATGTTGGGTACCTCTGATTATCCCTTTTCTGTGTTTGGTGCCTCACTGTCTGTTTCTTTTCTCTGATCCTTGCTCCAGTGACTGCCTCTCCTCTGTAATTGTTTCCCAGTGATAGGCTTTCAACTATGATGTATACCCAGTGACTGTCCTCCTCTGTGATGACTGTCCCGGAGACTGATCTGCCACTGTTATGGAGGCCGCAGTGTACGGCTTTCTTTGTGATAGGTGCCCCAGTGAATTGCTCTCCCCTCTGATGGTTGCCCCAGTGACTGAATTTCCTCTGTAATATGTGCCCTGTGATAAAACTTATTCTGTGAAGTTTCTCCAGTGTCTGACCCTCCTCCATAATGGCTTCCCCGGGGGCTGGCCATCCTTTGAAGTAGGATTCCCAGTGGCTTGGCCTCCTCTATAATAGGTACCCCATGGCTAGTTCACCTCAGTAATGGGTGACCTAGTAAATGGCCTTCTCAAAATTGGTGGCACAATGATTCACCCTCCTCTGTGATGGTTGGCCTAATCAATGCATCTCCCCTTATATGGGTGTCCCAAAGACTGACACCTTCTATGATGGCTCTCCCATTGTCTTGCCATCCTCGGTGATGGTTTTAGTGATTGCCCTTCCAATGTGTTTGGTGCCTCATTGAATAGCCCTCCTCTGAGATTGGCTCTCCAGTGACTAGATCTCCTCTGTAATCCGTGACACAGTGAATGACACTCATCTGAGATGGGTACCCCAATAACTCTCTTCCTCTTTGATTGGTGCCACAGAGAATGGCTCTCCACAATGATGAGTGACCCAATAACAAGATTTGGTCTATAATTGGTGATTGGGACTTCTTTGTGAGTGCACCCATATGACTCTCCCCCCTTTCTGATCAATGTCACAGTGATTGTCCCTTCTTCTAATGTTTGCCTGAGTTACTAGGCCTCCTCTGTGAGGTGTGCCCTGTGAATATCCCTCCTTTTTGGTGGATGCCCAGAAACTGGGCCTTCTCCTTATGGTTTCCCCAGTGACTGGCTTTTCTCAGTGGTGGGTGCCTTTTTCATAGGCTCTCTTGTGTGCCTCTGCGACTGTTTTCTTCTGTCTTGGGTGATCCAGTGACTAACCCTCATCAATAAGATGTCCTAGTAACTAATCCTTCTCTGTGCTGGGTGCCCTATTTGCTGGCTGTCCTCTGCAGTGCCCTAGTGAATAGCTCTCCTCAGTAATACTTGCCCCAGTGATGGGCATCCTCCCTATTTGAAGGCACAGGGACTGGCCCTCTTCTGTGATGGGTGCTTCTGTGACAGGTACACTTTTGTGAATGGTTCATCAGTGACTTAGCCTCCTCCTAATTGGTGCCACAGTGAATGGTCGCCCTCTATTATGTGTGTCCCAGTGACTGGGTCACCTCTTTGATTGGTGCCCCCAGTGACTGTCCCTTCACTACAATGGTTGTTTCAGTGACTAGCCTGTTTCTGTGTCAGGTGTCCCATTTACTGTGCTTCCTCCTTAATGGGTGCCATAATCACTGACCCTCATTGTTAATAGGTGTCTCAGTAAGTGGACCTCCTCTGTAATGTGTTCTGCAGTGACTACCTCATCTGTGATTAGTGGTCCAGTGGTCTTCATATATGATAGGTGTCCCAGTTACTAGCCTTCTTATGTGATGGGTATATCAATGACTTTATCTCCTCAATTTTGGATGCTGCAGTGACTAGGCCTCCTCTTTGATAGGTGACCTAACAACTTGTCAATCTCTGTGTAGGGTGACTCAGCAACAAGACATTTTTTTTGTGATGAGTGTCATAGTAACTATGCCTTCTCAAATATGGGTGCCCCAGTGACTAGTCTTCCTTGCTGGGTGCTGAAGTTTCTTGGCCACCTTCATAACAGGTGTCCCAGTGACTAATCTTGCCCTGTGAAAGGCGTTCCAGTGATGCTATCCCTTCCACCATATGTGCCACATTGACCAGGTCTCCGTTGTGACCATTGCCCCAGTCGATGTTCTTCCACAAAATCAGGTACCACAACGAATAGCCCTCCTTCGTTTTGGATGTCCCAGTGAATGAAACTCCCTTGTGATGGGTGACCTAGTAACTGGCTCTCTTCTGCTATAGAGACACCAGTGACTGGTCCTTATTTGTATTGGGTAATGCAGTGATTAGCCCTTCTCTGTGTTGGATGTCTTAGTGACTGGCCCTCTTCTATTATGGTTGTACAAATGACATGCTCTTCTCTGTGATGGGTGCCTCAGTGACTGGCAGCTTTCTGAAATTGGTATTCCAGTGACTGACCTTCCAGCGACAGGTGCCTGACTGATTTGGAGTCCTCTCTCATGTGTGTTCAGGTGACTAGCCTTCATCTGTGATAAGTGATCCAGTGACTGAGTCTCTTCCTAGTGGATGCCCAGTGATTGGCTCTACACTGTGATGTGTACCTCTTAAATTGGCCCTCCGCTATGATAGGTGCCTCAGGAGCTATGCCTCTTCTATAATACGTATCACATTGACTAGCTGTCAGCCTGAATTGAAGCCCTAGTGGTGATCCTTACTCTGTGCTGAGTGCCCCATACACTGGCTCTCCTCTGTGATTAATGCCACTGTGAATGGACCTCTCTGCGACTGTTGCCCCAGTGATGGATGTTCACCATAATGGCTGTCCCGCTGATTAGTCCTGTTTTGTGAAGGTTGTTCGCAAAAAAACCTTCCTCCAAGATGTGTGCACCAGTGCTTTTTTCATTGCACTTTAGGTGCTGCAGTGACTACAGGTTTTATGTGATGGATGACCCAGTGATTAGCACTCCACTGGGATGAGTGCCCCAGTGACTAGATACTGGTCCTCCTCTATAATAAGTGAATAGTTTCCCAATCCACTCCATTCCATTCCATGCTTTTGCAATATTCTCCATTCCATTCTATTTCATTACTTCTATTCCATTCCATTCCTCTCCCTTCCATTCCATTCCCTTCCTTTCCATTCCATTCCAATCCATTCCATTCCATTCCTTTCCCTTCCATTCCAATCCATTCTTCTCAATTCCATTCCATTCAATTCCTTTCCTCTCCATTCCATACATCCCCAGGCATTTCCATTCCATTCCATTCTTCTCAATTCCGTTCCTCTCCATTACCTAACATTCATTTCAAATTCCATTTCATTCCATTCTATTATTCTCCATTACTCTCCATTCCGTTCAATTCTATTCCATTCCTCTACATTCCATTCCTCCCCATTCCATTCCATTCCTCTCCATTCCATTCCATTCCATTACTCCCAAATTCATGACATTCCATTCCATTACTCTCCATTCCATTCAATTCCTCTCCATTCCATTCATCTCCATTCCATTCCTCTCCACTCCTTTCCATTCCATTCCATTCAATTCCTCTCCATTCCATTCCATGCCATTCCATTCCATTTATTTCCATTCCATTCCATTTAATTATATTCCATTCCATTCCTTCCTGTTCCATTCCATTCCAATCCATTCCTCTAACTTTTATTCCATTCCATACCATTCCATTCCATAACATTCCAATCCTCTCCAACCATTACATTCCACTCTATTACATTCCATTCCACTCCATTCAACTCCATTCATTTACATTCCATTCCATACCAATAAATTTCATTCCATTCCATACTCCTCTATTCCATTCCATTCCATTCCATGCCATTCCATGCCATCCCATGAAATTCAACTCCATTCCATTCCCTTCCATTCTATCCCACACCGCCCCATTCCCTACCTCTCCAATTTATTCCATTCCAATCCATTCCATTCGAATCCATTCCATTCCACTCCATTTTATTTCATTCCATTCATATCCATTCCATTCCATTCCACTCCAATCCACTGCATTCAACTCCACTCCACTCCACTCCATTCCATTCCATTCCATTCCATTCCATTGCTCTACATCCTCGTTCCATTCCATTACTTTACTCTCCATTCCATTCCATCCTATTCCTTTCCATTCTTCTTACCATACCATTCCATTCCTTTCCATTCCATTTCATTCCACTCCATTCCATACCTTTCCTTTCCATTCCATTCCTCTCCATTGAATTCCTTTTCATTCCATTCAAATTCATTCCATTTCATTCCATTCCATTCTATTCCAATCCTTTCCATTCATTTCCATTCCATTCCGTTCCATTCCTTTCCATTCGTCTCCATTCCACTCCATTTCATTCTATTTTTCTCCTTTACATTCCACTCCATTCTTTCTATATCCATTCCATTCCATTCCATTTCATTTCATTCCTCTCTATTCCATTCCATTCCAATTCACTCCATTCCATACCATTCATTCCATTCGATTGCATTCCATTCCATTGCATTCCATTTCATTCCATTCCATTCCATTCCTTTCTGTTCCATTCCATTCCATTCCAATCCATCCCATGCTCTTCTCTACATTTTATTCCATTCAATTCCATTCCTCTCCATTCCAATCCACTCCACTCCATTCTACTCCCTTCAAATACGTCCAATACCATTTCATTCCATATAATTCCAATCCATTACAATCGTACCTCTCAATTCCATTCAATTACATTTCATTCCACTCCATTGAATCCATTCTTCTCCATTCTATTCCATTCCATTGCTCTACATTCCATTCCATTCTATTCCATTTCATTCCTTTCCATTCCATTCCATTAAACTCCATTCTAGTCCATTGCATTCATATGCATTCCATTCCATTCCACTCCATTCCACTTCATTCAACTCCATTCCACTCCATTGCATTCCATTCCAGTCCAGTCCATTCCTTTCCATTCCATTCTATTGCATTCCTTTCCATCCCATTCCATTCCGTTCCCTTCTATTCCACTCCATTCTAATCCATTCCATTCCATTCCACTCCGTTCCATTCCTTTCATTCAATTCTTCTCCACACCACTCCATTCCATTCTATTCCTCTCCTTTCCATTCCACTCCATTCCTACCAATTCCCTTGCATTCCATTTCTCTGCATTCCACTACATTCCAATCCATTACTCTATGTCAAATCCATTATATTCCTCTCCATTCCATTCCATGCCATTCTACTCCATTCCATTCCCTTTGAAATATTCCATTCCATTCCATTCCTCTCCACCCATTCCATTCATTCCGTTCCTCTCCATTCCATTCCATTCCATTCCATTTCTTTCTATTCCATTCCATTCCATTTCTTTACACTCCATTCCATTCCATTCCAGTCAATTCAATTCCATTCCAATTCCCCTCCATTCCATTCTACCCTATTACATTCCCTACCTCTCTAATCCATTCCATTCCACTTTAATCCATTCAATTCCACTCCATTCTATTTCATTCATTCATATCCATTTCATTTCATTCAACTCCAACCATTGCATTCAACTACACTCCTCTCCACTGCAGTCCATTCCATTCCGTTGCATTGCTCCTCATTCCATTTCA
The DNA here is from genome assembly GCF_000164805.1 of Carlito syrichta. NCBI lineage: Eukaryota > Metazoa > Chordata > Mammalia > Primates > Tarsiidae > Carlito > Carlito syrichta. The sequence continues at coordinate 65,211 of NW_007006954.1, forward strand.
TTCCTTTCCTCTCCATTGCATTCCATTCTATTCCATACCATTCCTACTCTTACCATACCATTTCATTGCTTTCCATTCCATTTCAATCCATGCCATTCCACACCATTCCATTCCTTTCCATTCCATTCCTCTCCATTCCATTCCATTACACTCAATCTGATTTCATTCCACACCATTCCATTCCAATCCATTCCATTCCTTTCCATTCCATTCCATTCCTTTCCGTTCTGTTCCATTCCTTTCCATTCATCTCCATTCCATTCCATTCCATTGTATTCCTCTCCTTTTCTTCCACTCCATTACTCCCATTTCCATTCCATTCCATTCCTCTGCATTCAATGCCATTCCATTTCATTCATCTCCATTCCATTCCATTCAATTCCTCTCCATTCCATTCCATGTCATTCTACTCGATTCCATACCCTTTGAAACATTCTATTCCATTCCATTCCTCTCCATTGCATTCAAATGCACTACATTCCATTCCATTCCATTGCGTTGCATTGCATTGCATTCCACTCTATTCCATTCCTTTCTGTTCCATTCCATTCCATTTCGTTCCATTCAATTCATTTTCATTCCATTCATCTGCATTTTATTCCATTCATTTAAATTCCTCTCCATTCCATTCCATTTCACTCCATTCCAGTCCACTCCATTCCTTTCAATACCATTCCATTCAATACCATTCCATTCCTTTCCAACCATACCTCTCCATTCAATTCCATTCCATTTCATTCCATTCCATACCATTCCATTTTTGCCTTTACATTCCATCCAATCCATTCTTCTCCATTCCATTTAATTGCTCTCATTCCATTCCATTCTATTCCATTCCTTCCCTTTCTATTCCATTCCATCGCACTCCATTCTAGTCCATTACATTCATATACATTCCTTTCCATTCCACTCCATTCCACTGCATTCAACTCTGCCCCACTCCACTCCACTCCACTCGAGTCCATTCCATTTTATTCCTCGGCATTCCTTTCCATTTCATTAGTCGCCATTCCATCCCATTCCATTCCATTCCTTTCTCTTCCATACCATTCCATTTTTTCCATTCCATTTCATTCCACTCCGTTCTATAACATACCATGACATTCCATTCATTCCATTCCATTCCACTCCATTCCATTCCTCTACCTTCCATTACATTCTATTTCTCTCTGTTCCATTCCTCTCCATTCCATTTCACCCCATTGCATTCCATTCCATTCCAGTCCAGTCCATTCCTCTCCATTCCATTCCATTCTATTCTATTGCATTGCTTTCCATCCCATTCCATTCCATTTCATTTCTTTCCACTCCATTCCATTCCATTCCATTCTTCTCCACACCATTCCATTCCATTCTATTCCTATCCTTTCCATTCCACTACATTCCTATCAATTCCATTCCATTCTATTTCTCTCTATTCCATTCCATTCCACTCTACTCCAATCTATTCCATTCCCTTTGAAACATTCTGTTCCATTTCACTCCGCTCCCTTCCATTCCACTCCATCCATTCTATTCCATTCCATTCCATTCCATTTCATTGCATTCCATGCCATAACATTCCATTCCTCTCCATTCCCTTCCTATCCATTCCATTCCATTTCATTCCACTCCATTAAATTCATTTCCAATACATTCCATTCCATTCATAATATTCCTTTCTATTCCATTCCATTCCATTACTTTCCATTCCATTCCATTCCATTCCATTACCCTCATTTCAATTTCATTCTATTATTCTCCAATCCATTCCAGCCCAATCCATTTCACTTCATTCCACTCAACTCCACTCCACTACACTATTCCCCACTACACTCTGCCTTCCCTTCCATTCCATTTCACTCCATTCCATTCCATTATTTTCTATTCCATTCTATTCCATTCAATTCCATTCGTTTTCATTTCTTTCCATTCCATTCCTTTGTATTCCATTTCATTCATGTGCAGTCCATTCCATTCCACTCATTCCAGTGTATTACACTCCATTCCACGCCACTCCAATCCACTCCACTACAATCCACTCCATTCCATTCCATTCAATTCCTCTCCATCCGTTCCATTCATTCCGTTCTTCTCCATTCCATTCCATTCGATTTCATTTCTTTCTATTCCATTCCATTCCATTCCATTCCAGTCAATTCAATTCCATTCCATATCCCTCCATTCCATTCTACCCCATTCCATTCCCTACCTTTCCAATCCATTCTATTCTTATCTAATCCATTCCACTCCACTCCATTCTACTCAATTCCATTCATACCCATTTCATTTCATTCAACTCTATTCCACTGCATTCAACTACACTACACTCTACTGCAGTCCATTCCATTCCATCCCATTCCATTCCATTCCACGACGTTACTCCTCATTCCATTCCATTCCTTTACTCTCCATTGCATTCCATTTTATTCCATTCTATTCCTCCACTTATCCTACCATTCCATTCCATTTCAATCCACACCATTCCACACCATTCCATTCCTTTCCATTCCATGCCTCTCCATTCCATTCTATGCAGTCTGATTCCATTCCATTCCATTCCATTCCAGTCCATTCCATCCCATTCCCTTCCATTACATTCCATTCCATTCATTTCCATTCAACTCCATTCCATTCCATTCCATTGTATTCCTCTCCTTTCCTTCCACTCCATTACTCCCATTTCCATTCCATTCCATTCCTCTGCATTCAATGCCATTGCATTTCATTCCTCTCCATTCCATTTCATTCCTTTCATCTCCATTCCATTCCATGCCATTTTACTCTATTCCATTCCTTTTGAAACATTCTAATCCATTCCAATCCACTCCAATCCATTCCATTCCATTCCATTACTGTCCATTCCATTCCATTCCATATCTTTCCATTCCATTTCTTTCTGTTCCATTCCATTCCATTGCATTCCATTCCATTCCATTCCATTCATCTGCATTTTATTCCATTTATTTAAATTCCTCTTCATCCCATTCCATTGCACTCCACTCTAGTCCACTCCATTCAACTCCATTCAAAACCATTCCATTCCATACCATTCTATTCTATCCAACCATACCTCTCCATTCAATTCCATTCCATTTCATTTCATTCCATTGCATTCCATTCCTTGCCATTCCATTCCATTCAATCCATTCTTCTCCATTCCATTCCATCCATTGCATTCCTTTCCATTCCATTCCATTTCTCTCCATTCCATTTCATTCTATTCCATTGCATTCCTTTCCATTCCATTCCATTCCTTTACAGTCCATTCTAGTCCATTACATTCATATACATTCCATTCTATTCCACTCCATTCCACTGCATTCAACTCCACTCCACTCCACTCCACCCGAGTCCATTCCATATTATTCCCCTGCATTCCTCTCCATTCCATTCCATTCCATTAGTCGCCATTCCATTCGATTCCATTCCTCTCTTTTCCCTACCATTCCATTTTTTCTCATTCCTTTTCATTCCACTCCTTTCTATATCATACCATGCCATTCCATTGCATTGCATTCCATTCCTCTACATTCCATTACATTCTATTTCTCTCTGTTCCATTCTTTTCCATTCCATTCATCTCAATTCCATTCCCTTCCACTCCATTGCATTCCACTCCATTCCATTCCAGTCGTCCATTCCTCTCCATTTCATTCTATTCTTTTCTATTGCATTCCTTTCCATCCCATTCCATTTGCTTTCATTTCTTTCCACTCCTTTCCATTCAATTCCATTCCATTCTACTCCACACCTTCCATTCCATTCTATCCCTCTCCTTTCCATTGCACTTCATTCCTACCAATTCCATCCCATAATATTTCTCTCGATTCCATTTCACTCCATTCCTCTCCATTCCAATACAATCCATTCCTCTCCATTCCACTCCATGCCATTCTACTCCATTCCATTTGAAACATTCTGTTCCATTTCATTCCTCTCCATTAAATTCCACTCCATTTAATTCCATTTAATTACATCACATTCAATTCCATTTCCTTCCATTCCTTGCCATAACATTCCATTCCAATCCATTCCCTTCATATCATACCATTCCATTTCATTCTACTCCATTGCATTCTTTCCCAATCCATTCCTTTCCATTCATAACATTCCATTTTATTCCATTCCATTCCCTTATTTCCCATTCAATTCCATCTCATTACACTCATTTAATATTTATTCCATTCATCTCCAACCCATTCCAGGCCAATCCATTCCACTGCATTCGACTCCATTCCACTCAACTCCACTACTCTCCACTACACTGCTTCCTTCCTCTCTATTACATTCCATTCCTTTTCACTCCATTCCAATCCATTCCTTTCCATTCAATTCTATTCCATTCCTTTCAATTTCATTCCATTCCACTCCTTTGTATTCCGTTTCATTCATCTCCAGTCCATTCCTGTCCACTTATTCCACTCAACTCCATGCCACTCAACTCTGCTCCACTCCATTCCATTCCATTCCATTCCACTCCACTCCATTCCATTACTGTCCATTTCATTCTATTCCATTCAATTCCATTCCTTTCTATTCCATGTTATTCCACCCATTTGTATTCCATTTCAGTCATCTCCATCCATTCTAATCCACACATTCCACTGTATTACACTCCACTCCACACCACTCCACTCCACTCCACTCCACTGCATTCCATGCCATTCCATTCCTCTCCATTCCATTCCATTCATTCCATTCCTCTCCACTCCATTCAATTCCACTCCATTATATTCCATTCCATTCCATTCCACTGCATTCAACTTCACTCCATTCCACTCTAGTTCATTCCATATTATTCCACTGCATTCCTGTCCATTCCATTCCATTTCATTAGTCGCCATTCCA
>NW_007006955.1:0-2047 GCF_000164805.1 Carlito syrichta
AAGATGATAGCTAGATGGTAGATAGATGATAGATAATAAATACATAGAAAGATGATAGATTATAGACAGATGAATATATACGATGATAGGTAAGTAGATGCAGACTGACAGATGATAGATAGATCGATAGATTAGATAGAAGATAGACAGACAGACAGACAGACCAGCAGATCAGTGCAGCATCTCTCTGGAGTCCCACCAGAACCACACATCCATCCATTTGCTTCTCAGCTGTCTCCCCTTGGTTGAACCCACGGATATCTCAAGAAGAATGCATTAAAAACCAAAGAGAGTTCCTTCTTCTCTAGTTTTTAAAATTTCTATTACTGGCACTACTCACATCTGATTGTCCAAGCAGGAAACTCTGAAATTATTCTTTTTAAATTTTTTTAAAGTTTTTTACTTTTAAAATTATGTACAGATGTGGTCTCACTATATTGATCAGGCTGGTCTCGAACTTCTGGTCTCAAGCGATCCTCCCACCTCAGCCCCCCAGAGTTCTGGGATTATGGGTGTGAGCCACCACACCCAGTCTGAAATAATCCTTCATGTCAATGTCCTTCAACTAGAGACCACTAGGAACACACCTGTGGCGGAACACGTTGAGCTTATTACCCACTGTAGCAAAGGGAATCACATGGTGTAGGGAACCGGGGGTGTGACCAGAGTCACACATTCAGGACCAGAGTGTGTGAAAGGACGTGTCACAGGATTTGGGACTTGACTGGGAGACTTGGGTCTAAGGAAACAACTTTGCTCCAGATGGCCACTGTCAGGAGCAGGGGGAGCTCATGGTTGGCCATCCCAAGATTTCGTACCTCCGAGAAGGCCGACTGGAGCAGGGACAAGGTTGTGACTGGGAGAAGACTGTCACTCGCGTGACTGGGAGGGGCCTTTGGGTGTCTTGTGGATGGCACTGTGACCCCCTTTTGCCTGTGCTTAGACAGAATTGTGAAGTGGCCTTGCTTTGTCTCATGGTATTAAGGTCGCGGAATTGCCCAGTCAATGCTGGTATTCTGAGATTTTTATGTCCCATAAGTAAGGCCGCGAACCCCAGGCCGCTTCCAGATGAAAGCTGGCTTCTCCAACCTTCTCATGGGTCGCTGTCACTCCCACACCAGTGACTTACCAAACCCTGTTCATTTCACCTCCTGCACATCTCTGGAACCTGTCCCTTCCCCTCGTCCCTCCTCCTGCTTCCCTGATCCAGGCTATCATCATCTGTCATCAGAATGACCCCGTCAGTCACTCTCTGTTCCTGTCCCCGCCCAGCCTCTGTGCTCCCTCTGGCCGGGATGAAGTTTCTGGATCCATCATCCCTTGCTAAAAATCTTCTCTGGTTGCACTGCCAGCTGTGTTGCTAACGTCTATATGGTAAAATTAAAAATCAGGGAGTTTAGCAGTGAAAATACACTTTCTTCTCTTCTCCCTAAAAGGAATCAAGATGGGTGGCAAGCATACTTGCATAAGGAGTCGGCTGAATTCAGAGGCTATTTTGATATTCTGATTCCCTCTCAAGAAATGATGACTCGATGCAAATCGACAAGGTCACACGACTCTAAGACATTGAATGCACCATTAGAAGCATATTGTCCAGAACAAGAAAAGTATGCTCAGTTCTGGGTGATGCACTTTAAGAAATAGATTATTAGTCTGGTCATGGTGGTTCACACCTTTAATCCCAGCACTTTGGGAGGGCAAGGAGAGAGGATTGCTTGAGCCCAAAAGATTGAGACCAGCCTGGGAAACGTAACGAGAATTTGTCTCTTAAAAAAACATTTAAAATTAGCCAGGTATGGTGGCACACACCTGTAGTCTCAGCAACTCAGGAGGCTAAGGCAGGCAGGAGGATCACCTGAGCTCAGGAGGTTGATGCTGTGATGAGCTGTGATTGATTGCGCTACTGTACTCCAGTCTGAGTGACAAAGTGAGACCTGACTCAAAAAAAAACAACAAAAAAAGAAATACATTATTAAAAGAATGTGCCAGCTGGGCGTGGTGGCTCATTCCTGTAATCCCAGCACTGTGGGAGGCAGAGGCGAGAGGA
>NW_007006956.1:0-1842 GCF_000164805.1 Carlito syrichta
GATAAGAGTGTCTAAATATTTTTGTAGTCAGAGAACAGCTAATAATAAAATATTCAGGCAGAAAGACCAATTCTATGAAAAGCACACACTGTGTTTTCAGTCAACATTTACCTTTGCAATGCATGACTGTATTTTATTTCATGGTTTTGACACAGTTCACTACAATAAGAGTAAATGAAAAGAAAAATGGCTTGGTATTGGGAGTGGATTGGGATGGAAAAAGGGGTTCAGAAGGGAAGCGCACGTAAGTAAGAAGCATAATGGGTTTTAAAAAAATCTAATTGATCATATCAATCTTTGTTATGAAGCAATGGCCATTATAGTCAAACTTATTTATGCTTATGTTTGAAATTTGGTTTCTGCTTTCTTTCCTTTTCTGCTGCTTATTCGCTGCATGAAATCTGACCCAAGTGTGCTGATAAAATACACTCACAAAATGACTTTTTCCCATCACTGTATTTCCAAAGAACATTGGTATTATTTGGGTGGGGATGGATGGAAGTTAGGGGCTTACTTTTTCCCCTAATTATTTTCTTTTTCCTCTCCTCTGAGACCACTATTGATAATATGGCATCTATGTTATTGTCTGGGGACATTGACAATACCTGGACATTAAGGTGGGGTTTTGGAGAAACAAGTGACTTTGTCTGTGATGGTTAAATTCTAAAATTAGTACTTAAAATATCAGAGCAGAGCTATCACTTTAAAGAACCGGTTCTCAACTGATGGATTCTGCCCCTAGAAGATATTTGACAATGCCTGGAGAAATTTTTGATTGACTTACCCGTTCTTCTCAAATCTTTCCTTTTCCCTTAGCTTATCCCACCTCCTAAGCCAATCTTATTTTCATTTACCTATAGTCTTATTGCAGTGCACTCTGTCAAAACCATGAGACACAATATGTTTATGCATTTCAAAGTTAAATGTTAACAGGAAGTTCAGGAGAGGGTGTGTGTGCTACTAGCTTTGTGGGTAGAGACCAGTGATGCTGCTAAACATCTTACAGTGCAAAGGACAGCTCCCCACAACACAGAATTATCTAGTCCAAAATGTCAGTAGTGCTGAGGCTGAGAAACCTTACTTTAAAAAGAACAACAGCTGGTTTTCAATCTAGTGATGTCTTGATTAGAATAATGAAATTAATTTTTTTAAAGACAAAGTTTGGCAGTATCTATCCAGGCACTGTCCAGGGGAACCTTCATTCATTCAACAAATACTTATTGAATGTCTACTGTGAGCCAAACCATGTTTTAGATGTTCAGCTTGAATAATGAGGCTATTTCATGTGTCTTTCCATATGAAACAAACACTCAAATCATAAAATTAACTGCCCCTGCCTCCCATTCTGAGCCTATGCTCAAACCAAGCTCTTCTGAAAATTTTGTTTCCATAAAATATATGTCCAAAAAAAGAATGTACTATTTAGGCCAATGTCCTTATTCAATTGACAATTACAATTCTCTTTGTAAAGTAATCAATTAGCATTAATGTCTTATAGATTTGTTTTGTATAAAGTAGCTTTCCTAGTTTTATCTCTCTGGAACATTCGTGAGGTCCAGTTTATGGTACTATATAGTTGACTGCCAGAGATACTAGATAGTGAGCAATTTATTGGGGTATATGTGACATTGTGGGTTTTGAGTGGATGGCAATCTTGTTTTTTCTAGACTTCTAGTCTTTCTCAGTATGTACTTTAATTGAACTTCTAACAGTAAATTATTTTTAAGAGGATAAGAAAATATATTAAAACATGAAACTGCTTAGTGCTTATGATCTTCTTTTTAGGTTTTTTTTTTGAGTTGGAGTCTCACTCTGTGGCCCAGACTGGAGTGCAGTGGCCGC
>NW_007006957.1:0-1955 GCF_000164805.1 Carlito syrichta
ACCCCACTATCCTCAGCTTTCTAGGGCCTTCATCAGTGCAGGCTTCCTGGAAGTCAGCTGGTGGAGACACTGATATGGCTTGGGCATCCCTCCTGTGAACTTTGTGTGAGTGGTGCTCTTTCTGGTGTCAGGAGAAGAGCATTACAACTGCATCTCTGCCCTGCACAAGTCTATGAGAGGCTCTGACCAGAATGCCTCCCTCTACTGGCTGGCTCGCATGCTCGAGGGAGGAGAGGACCCGCTCTACGTGGCAAGGAGGCTCGTGAGGTTTGCCAGCGAGGACATAGGTGAGTGTGGTGGGAGGGTCTGAGAGCCCTGTGTCTAGGTTGGGGGGTGTGGTTAATGGAGCAATTGTGGGGTTTTTTTGTTGTTGTTTTGACTTGTTTGGCTTAAGGATGTCTTGTGACCGTGTGAGATGTGTAGAAAGCTTTATGCCTGAGCTTAGTCATTTATTTCTTGGTTTCTTGTGCTTTTGAGTTTTTGTGTTAATGAAGTCACCTCAGCAGGAATGTTTTTAGTAACATGAATGGCTACTATTCAGAGTATTGAAATAAAAGAGGTGCATTTAACTTTGCTTTAAAGTCAAGTGTTCAAGGTTTTCTTTGGACAGCTCCCAAGGTAGAGATGGAAGATTCTAGATGCTATTTAAAGAAAAAGATCAGGGCTGTGTGCAGTGCCCATACCTGTAATCCCACCACTTTGGGAGGTGGAGGCTAGAGGATTGCCTGAGCCCAGGGGTTCAAGACCAGCTTGGACAACTTGGTGAGACCTCATCTTTACAATAAATTAAAAAATTAGACAGATGTAGTGGCATATGCAGCTACTTGGAAAGCTGAGAAGGAAGGATCACCTGAACCCAGCAGGTCAAGGCTGTGATAGCTATGAGTGTACCACTGCACTCCAGCTTGGGAGACAGAATGAGACTTCGACTCAAAAGAAAGAAAAAAAGGAAAGAAAAAAAAAATCAGGAAAGCTTTACTTTTCTTTGGTCTTATTGAATGTTTTGTTTTAACTATGTCCATCCTTGTCAATGTCTTCATGGCCTTTGCTCCTTATATTTTTGTTCTGTCTCTCATTTTTTCCAAGTAGATGTAGTTTTTATCCACAAGGAAACAATTCTTGATACCACACAGTAACCACTTATTAAATATTTCTTGAATAAGTTCATGTAATTACAGACCAGAGATGAGTCAATCTATTTGCTATTTGGGATTGTTCGGTTGCCAAGTCTATAAGCAGTGGTGGTCTCTGGAAGGACAGTGTGTGTCGTGACTGAAACTTTCCTTTGTCTCTCTCGGGTGTGGCAGGTCTGGCAGACCCATCTGCATTAACACAAGCGGTTGCTGCCTACCAAGGCTGTCATTTTATAGGCATGCCTGAATGTGAGGTAAAGTAATCAGCTCAGTTTTTTGCAATAATTTCCTTTCTTTTTTGTGCTTTTTTTTTTCCAGTATCTTTAGTTTGCCCCTTTGTGGATTTGAATATATGCCCCTCCTTTGCCACTGATGTATTGGACCCACTGAATAAGCCGCTTGGCTTTTAAATTCCCACTGTAGAATCATAGGCTCTTAGGCTCTTCAGTGTCAATAAAATTGTGTTTTCACACACTCCTAAGGAGTTCTGGGATTCAGAGGAAGTGTCCCATGTTTTCTGGGTGGGGGCAGAAAGGTTGAAAAAGCTGAACAAGAAGCCTCTGCAAGTTCACCCCCAGACAGAACAGCCTCATACTCATGTTTTATGCATTGTGGGCTTAGGGAAAAAATTCATTCAGTTTAAAAAAATGAAAACCACTGGTCTGTTTTGCTTCTTGCCTCAGGAATTTCTTCTCTCTATGACAGGTGGTTGTTCAGACTGTAGGCAAAAAAAGGGGGTGAGGAGAATAATAAAAGAATGATGGGCATCTTTTCAGAATTAAACTAGAGGTGTAAAATTGTAAAATATTCTGCAAAACAGCC
>NW_007006958.1:0-1706 GCF_000164805.1 Carlito syrichta
AAAAAAAGAGAGAATGATTGAAAAGGAGGAATAAAGAAAGAAAAGAAATGAGAAAAAGAATATCAGTGAATTTTTATTACATTAAATTTAAAGTTATCGTTATCAGGAGTAATATTAAGCCAAAAGCTACAGGTGAAAAATATTTTGAGCTAAAACATTAATACTAACCTTTAAATTGGGAATTCAGCCTTTTCCTTTAAGTGTGCATCAATAAAGTTCATTTTAAATTTCCTCCCTCTTAGTCAGGACCTTTGTTTGCAGATAAAAAATTATCCAACTCAATTGGCATAAGCAAAAAAGGAAAAGTATTGATTTATAGAAAAACTTCCCTGGTAGATCAGAACTCTAGAACTCAGTGTCAAGACATTCCTCTTCATCACTTTATCTGTGGTGACAAAGATGGGCAAAAGAGACTCTATTGTACCTAACAGTACACTAAATGACTCAAGCAAAAGTTCCAAAGTTTTGACTGTCAGGTTTGTGTCACCTACCCAGTCCTGAACCAAAGTGGTGGCCAGGGAAATGCAGTATGTTCATTGGGCAAGTCTGGGAAACATGCCAGTCTGAAGACAGGGACAGGGGTTAACCTCATCCCAATCATATAAAATCAGTTTGATTCACCACTTTATAAAGACAATGTAGTACATATATACATGATGGAATATTCTGCAGCCAAAAAGAAGAATAAAACCATGTCCTTTGCAGCAATATGGGTGCAGCTGGAGACCATCATTCTAAGTGAGTTATCACAGAAACAAAGAACTGAAGACCACATGTTCTCACTCATAAGTGGTCCCCAAACACTGGCCACATGAGCACAGAGGTAGGAACAACTAACACTGGGCACTACGAGTGGGGGGGAGAAAGGAAGGAGGGATAAAAGACACCCAACCACCCATCAGGTACCAAGTCCACTACCAAGGGAGAGAGGGCTCACGAGAAGCCCAAATCTCACCTGCATACAATTTACTAATGTAGCAAATCCTCAATGTACCCCACAACTCTAAAAATAAGATTTTTAAAAGTGCAAAAAAAAAAAAAGGAAAGTTGACACCAATGACATGAACCTAAGAGACAATTCTTAACACTTGTGGGAAATGATTATATGTAAATTGGAAAGCTTAAATTCCCTATTAAAAGTTAGTCTTGATGTTTTACCTCAAATTTGTTTCATCTGTAACTTTTGTCTTGGTATGTTATATATACATATCTCCAAAAACCAGAATTTATTTATTTTTAAAAGTGTGTATTTATTCTTACATGTCTAAACTTCAGTCATCTTCAACTACTCTCCTTTTGATGCAATATACCTAACAAGATACTTGTTCCACTGTTCTAAATGGTTTTTGAACTCATCAATTTTGATGCCTTTTAGTGCTTCTGCCATTTTTTTGTTTCATGTTTCCACATTGGCAAAACATTTCTCTTTGAGGACTTTTTTTCTCATCAGAGAAAAAAAAAAAAAGTCACTCAGGGCAATGAGGTAAATAGGGAGAGAGGGACACAGGGGTCATGCCTTTTTTAGTCAAAAACTGCTGAACACTCATAACAGTATAAGCAGGTGTGCTGGTAAATCACCTGTTATGAAATGGGCAAACGCATTGAACGAGTCTCCAAAATAATTTCACTGAAGCCAAGCGCAACCTCTCACAACACTAGCTGGCCCACTGTTGCTGATGGGTTCCTAGAATGCTTACTTAGTGGGG
>NW_007006959.1:0-1655 GCF_000164805.1 Carlito syrichta
CACTGTAGTACCATCAGAATCTGGATTGTTAGCACTGCCTGAAATCAAAGACAACATTACAAATCAGGTGTGCTTAAAGCTCTGCATTTTGGCATACGTCTTCACATTACTTTGAGTAAACATGAGTGTATTGTCATAATCATAGATTCAAGGCTTTTGTTTTTGCTTTTATACACTTATACTCTTCCACTTGATAGTAATTCTTGTGTTATATGCTTCAATTGCCATTGCCTGGCCATCTCAATGAGTGGGATCCTTTCCCTTGTTAATCTCTCTGTCCAGCTTAACAGTGTCCCACAAATAGCTCTGGATGAATCACTGCTCCCAAGTAACTGTGAGTTCTAGGCCCGTCTTGGTTTCTCTGGTCCAAGACTTGGCATTTATTATTTCCAAAATATCTTACTAGTTGCCATTATTAAATGATAGTGAAAATGACCATGATGTGGACACTGGAAGTGCATGGCATTTACCAGAGTAGCACCTAGGGAAGCCAATATAGGATAATTAGTGAAAGAATGAAAGTCTTTTAATGTTGTTTTTGATCTTCTCATTGTAACAGTTCTACCGCTTCATTAATTCAATGAGTTAATGAATGCTTGGGGAAAAGCATTTCTGGGAAGGGAACAGCTACAGCAAAGGCCCCAGGTGGAGGCATGTGTGGTGTATCCAAGGAACAGCAAGGAGGCTCTTGTGGCTAGAACGAAGTCAGAGGGAGAGAAGTATAAGATGAATTTACAAGGTTAGCAGAAAGCCAGATCATGTAGGGCCTTGGAAGATGTTGTAAACACTTAGATTTTTTTTTTTTTAGAGTGAAACGAGGAGGCATTAGAAAGTATTTTGTAGCAGAGAGATCTGGCTTACGTTTTAAGTATCACTATGGCATCTGTGCTGGATGGTGACAAAGGTAGGGTAAGACCTCCATTAGGGATTGCACTCATCCATGCAAAAGATGATGATGGTTGCTTAGATCAGGGTAGTATTGACGGATTTTCTGCTGCATTAGACATAGGCTGTGAGAGAAAGAGAAGAGTTACATATGAGCCAAAGGTTTGTTTGTTTTGTTTTTGCTATGGTCTGAATATTTGTATCCTCCCCTCCACCCAATTCATACGTTGGAACCTAATCCTCAATGCAGTATTTGTAGGTGGGGCTTTTGGGAGGTGATTAGGTCATGAGAGTGGTGCCTTCATGAATGGGATCGTGTAAGAAACAGAAGAGTCCAGGGATTGAATCTTCCCATGAGAAGGTGCCATCTGTGAATCAGAAAGTGTCCCTTTACCTGACACAGAATCTTGGCCTCAATTTTGGACTTCTCGGCCTCCAGAACTGTGAGAAGTAAATTTATGTTGTTTGTAAACCACTAGTTAATTATATTTTGTTATAGACAATTTTGTTTCTCTTTACTGTATGTATGTATGTATGTATGTATGTATTTGAGACAGGGTCCCTCTCTGTTGCCCAGGCTGGAATGCAATGGTATGGTCATAGCTCACCACAGCCTCAATCTCCTAGGCTCAAGGAATCCCTCTGCCTTAGCCTCCTGAATAGCTGGGACCACAGGCATGTGTCACCACACCCAGCTAATTTTTGTATTTTTTTTTTTGTAGGGATGAGGTCTCACTATGATACCCAGGCTAATGTTTAACTTCTGGGCT
>NW_007006960.1:0-1593 GCF_000164805.1 Carlito syrichta
GGAGACAGATGTCTCATCATGTCAAATTTAACTCTGAAAGATATGCAATGATCTTCTCATCAGCAGTGTATAAGAATAAATATTTTCTCATACTTAAACATTGTGTATATCATAATTATTAATCATCACAAATTAAGCATATAAGAAATGTAATCTTCTGTTTTGTTCAGCAGTTTGAGTATCATCAATGAGACAGAGAATATTTTTATGTTTGATGTCAGTTGCTTTTTAACTGTCTATTTTCTGTTGATATTATTAGCTTATCTTTTCCTGAGTTTGTTTTTTTCCCCATTGGCCATTAAATTCTTCAAAATTAAGGATAAATGTGTGTCCCTGATGTTATTTTTTTAATCACAAAATAAACAGAAAAATGTTTACTTTATTTGGTAAAACTTCTCTATCTCATTATTTTTTGCTTATATGACCTATGCTTTGATTAGAAAAGCATTCTTCATCTTAAAAATATCTTCTATGTTTTCTACGTAACTTTTCCAGTTTAAAATTTTCATTTAAAACTTTAATGCAGTTAAAAATTATCTGATATAAAAACGAGTTTCTCTATTTTAAATTAAGTAACCAATTTTCTCAACTTAATTTTTTGAAAAAAAAAATGTTTTCCCTCTGATTTCATATCACACATTTCATATAACCAATTTTTAGGCACATCTCTCTCACACTATTCCAAAAGTCTTAAACTATACCCAGAATATGCTATAACTTACCAAATACATGCTGAAAAAACATGCAAATCTTTCAGAGTATTTGTATTTACTTTGGATAGGTTTGGAAAGCTCCCACATTAAGTAATATAATTTTTGTCATATATATAATATATGTATATATATATAATTTGTCATGTATATTGCCAAATTGCCCCCAGAAAATAGTAAAACTATATATCTGTAGCAACAAAATATTTCTGTTTATCCATAACTTCACCAACACAGATTGATCAATTGATAGGTAACAATTGTCTCGTGCTTTAACTGGCACTAATTGCATTAACTGACAAGGCTATGTACTTTATCAGCTTTAAATAAATATTTGATGATATGTCTTTGCATATTTTTGGTCATTTTCTATTTGTTTTCAGTCTCATTGACTTAGGAGACACTTGTATTAAAAATATTAACCTTTTAAATTTTTTGTATTAATAGACGTTACATTTTAGGGATGCTTTATGTTAGGCTATTAACCTTTCAATTGTTATTTATGGCAATTATATTGCTATGTAATTTATTTTCTATTTATTTTAGTTTAGTGTATCATTTTTCTGTACAGTATAAGTCTGCATAGTAGAAATCATAATATTTATGCCTGCTTGTCCAACAATCCTCTTTTGTAGAGTTTGTCCCCGCTGTCAGCTTTTCCTTAACAAACCACCCCAGTAAATATGTGATATAGAACTACTTGCTCTCAACACAAATTCAGTGTCATTTGGAGCCCAAAATGTGTACAGTGTCCATTCAAATCTTTAGGAAAGGTAAATTTGTGATAGAATAGAGCCCATGAGGAAACAGCTCACCAAGTTCGTCAATTGCCAAGGTCCTTTTTCTTTTTAAATGAAGACAGAAAAGGTCATGGTCTGGAGAT
>NW_007006961.1:0-1394 GCF_000164805.1 Carlito syrichta
ATAGTTAGGATTCAAATCCATATTTGAGTAAGAGATAAATCCATCATTTTTCTACTGTATCACAATTCAGTACCTCTTTTGGGGAGACATGGTGGCCCCTCAGTGCATTTGTTGAATATGTGAGAGAGTGAGTGAGAACATGAGTGAATGCAGACTTTCTACAGGAATTGGGACATTCTAAGTTCACAACGTATGCGTGGGTCTCAGGCAGCAGGACAGGCCAGATAGGGAGTACCCAGGCCCCAGCATCTGTATATAAGTCCTAAGCACAGCAACTTCTTGAGGACAGACTCTTGTGTCAGACTGTGTGGAAGGAGATTTGGACAAGCAGGAAGTACACAGAGTGGGAGTAGGTTGGGGAGGGGAACAAGGTCAAGCTGGAGGGACAGCAGGTATCAGGCCAAACCGTAAAGTAGACACTAGAGCAGCACCTACTCAGGGAAGACAGGACACTGGTCCAGCTTGGAGGAGGCTGTATACGATGTTACATGACTTCTCTGTGGCAATTAGAGGGGAAGGGTGGGAACTATGCAGTCCTGTTCCTTGCTGTATTGAACTTAAGTATTCTCAGGAGTGATCACATTGAAGACTGACAGCAGAAACTGTACCTGATAGCAACGATAGTAGCAAAATGTTGAAGAAGATGAAGATGATGATGGATAAACAGACATCAGACAGAGGGAGTAAGGCAGACAGACACCGAGAGAGAGAGGAGAGAGAGAGGGGATGATACTGGGGTAGGGAGATAGAGAGATGATAGTTGATTAGATAGATAGATAGATGGATAGAATTTATTGTGTGGCAGGCACTTATCAAACATTACCTCACTTAAGCAAGGAATAAGCCCTATGAGTGTAACTTTTTTTCAGGGAATCCACAGACATAAGAAGCCCTTGGCACTCTCACTGCTCCCAAAAGATTATCCCTTCTAGACAATCAATATGGTACATGGGTAGCCTACAATTCAGTTACCAGAGAACTGACTTCCCTTTCTTGTTAATTTCTTTGGATTTACAGCTCAGTGCCCCAAGTTCTAGTCTGGGGGCTAAAATGTCCAACACAGTCATCTGCCTTCCCAGCAAGTTCTCTAAGTGGCGTTTGGTACAATCTAATGAGAATCAACACTGATAAGGGGTATTCACAATCAACCTTCCATTTTGCCAAGAGAATGAAGATGCAGGAAAATGGAGGCAGAAACAGAAGATGTGATATCAGACCATCCTCATCTAAAGCCAGCACAGTGATCCTAGGAGAGTTACCCAAACTCCCTTGCCTGTATGATAATTGTAATTATTATTATTATTATTATTATTATTATTATTATTATTATTTTGAGTTGGAGTCTCACTCTGTCGCTCAGACTGGAGTGCAGCCTCGACCTGCTGGGCTCCGGC
>NW_007006962.1:0-2252 GCF_000164805.1 Carlito syrichta
TCACCCTTCCTTTCTTTAGTGCTCTTTGAGAAAAAGTCAGACTGATAGAAAGATGATAAAGAGAAATAAACCCTCATTACTGGTTTTCCCTAGTACACAGGTATATGTTGTCATACCATGGAGCTTCTAAAAGCAAGACTTCTGGCCTTGAACCAAGAACTTAATGCCGGATACTGGACCATGTGCTGCTTTGCATTGCAGAGTATTTTCCCGAATAGTGTGCCAGGTTCTCGCCTGGTCTCCCTAAGGATTTCTGCAGCCGTCATCCTGCCCCTCTCAAGACCATGTGTCCCCTTTCTGGAGAGTCCCAGTGCTCAGCCGGCCACTCCCGACTTGCCCCCTGGGCTGACAGCAGATAAAGGCTTCCATAAAAATGTGGTGGGAACACGAGAGACGTCCCCTGCCCTCCTGGGTCTCTGGTCAGACGGAATGCCAGGGCTACTGCCTTCACTCCAACCATCCTGGATGCAGGCAGCTGAGCTCTGCTTAGGAAACTCTGTTAAAGCTCCCGCAAACCGTGTATTCACCATCTGCATACACTCAAAAGTATTGAACAATTCTAAGGCGCTGAAGCAAAAAAACAATTCCAAGGTGCTGAAGCAAACATCATTTGTGTAAGTAAAATGAGGTAGGAGAGAATGTGGATCATTCTAGGACCCATGAAGCCCAGGTACAAGTGGGAGGCATGCAAGGAAAGAGGATAGGGCCAGAAGAAAGACCTGACCAAGATGGGCTATGCTCTCCTTGTTACAAAGTTTACATTTTCTCCCGGAGGTAGTTGGGAGCCATTGAACGTCTTGTTGGAGGGAGTCAGAGGTGGCATGATGAGACTCCCATTTTGCACAGGTCATTCCTTCCAAAACGAGGCCAGTGGATTGGAGGTTACCAGATAACATCCTGGTTCTGCAAACCAGAAGCTGGATAAGGAGGGAAGCCTCATTCCTTCCAAATGAGACTTCCCTCCTTATCCAGCTTCCCTCCTTATCCAGGCTTCCCTCCTTATCCAGCTTCTGCCAACCAATCTCAGCTTCCATTAGACCTTGTCCTGGAAGGACATATGGGAACCTCGCTTCATTGGAAATGTTGGAGTGACTCCTGCCTCTCAGAGGCACCCGACTCTGCCTGCCCTCGTAGCCCCAGGGGTCTGGCTGGAGCTCCTTTTACAAAGCAGCCCTCACTGGCAACCTCACTGGAGTTTCCCGATGTCATCTGGGAGGAAATGGGCGTGAGAGCCTGGGCATCAAAGTAGGCACTAAAATGGAAGTGAACATGCAAACACACAGGGTGACAAGGGCTCATTAAATATGTTTGTAGCTACAAGTACCAACCTATTCACTAGACCCCATAGCATGCCCATACCTGCCAGCCAGCTGGACAGGTGGGTGCAAGTTCTGTGAAGGGACTGAGAAAAGGAGACACTGTGGAAAGAATACACGGAGTCACTGCCTCACTCGCCGTTGTCCCCCAAGGTGAGGCCACAAATGATGTTGCAGGAATCTCTGACAATCCTCCTTGAGACAGAGCTGCCCGTGCATTTTCCTTTCTGGGTTCTGTGCATCATTCTCTAATCTCCTTCGTCTATACACTTACCCATGGTGAACTCACCAAGTCCCAGGATTTGCAAGGAAAAATCCAAGCACTATGCTGGCAGCCTCTGCATGTCTCTCCTGTTTAAACCGTTTAGACTCAACCTGCTCAAAATCTCCACTCGGATACTCATGGGTATCTGAGACTGAAAGTGTCCAAAGGCAAAAGTTGCATTGCCCACATCTGCTTCTCTTATCCTTTTAGAAAATAAATGACAACTCTACCCTTTCAAATGTTGAGACCCCAGATTTAGACCCCAAATCTGGAAGTCAACCACTTCCAATCTATTATTCAATCTTGTCACTGCCTTCAGTACATATCCAGAATCTGGCCACTGCTCACCCCTCAACCGGAACCAGCTTGCGCTGAGAACACTATCTTGTCTCCTGTGGATGATGGCCTCTTCATGGGTGGCCTTACTTCTTCTCTCACCTTCCCGTGGTCAGTTACCTTCCCAGCAGCCAGAAGGCTCATTTTAAAACTCAAAGCCTGTCAGAGACTTCTGCTAAAAAAATTTCCCTTGGCTTTCCATCTAAGTCAAAGAAAAGGCAAAATTCCAACAATAATCTACAGACCTGTGTGATCTAGCTCCTGGATGCTTCTGACATCTCCCACCTCTTTCCTCTCCACCCCACCCCGTCCCTTGCTCTCTGCTCCAGCTCCAC
>NW_007006963.1:0-1630 GCF_000164805.1 Carlito syrichta
TGTGGAGCTGATATTTATCTCAAGGCCACCCTTGTATAATTAATTCTTTATGAAACACTGATGAAATCCCAACTAGATACTTTTAAACAAGTGGCTTAACATGAGAATAATTACAGTAGCTCGACTTGGTTCAGATGAAGAATCATCAGTAATCTAAGTCATGGTGGATTTTATCATTTTGCATTGGTAATTAGTCTGACCGCACACCATTTTGATCAGTGTTAAATTAGAACCTGTTGCTAAGGAGAGCTTAGGATATTTTAGTTGAATGTGAAATTGAGCAGTTTCAAACATTTTATAAAATGGATGATAGTAGATTAATGAAACACACTCTCTCTTTTTTTAATCCTGCAAAATGAAGTTTAAGCTTTGCAGTTAAAAATATGATAAGCTCATTTACATGACTGAAATCTATACTATATGCTAGAAGGCACTTGCCTTTTGAAGTGAAAATTCATACCTCAGAATACAAATCAGCATGTTGGGAAATTTTTATTTGTTCACAATTACACGAAGTTCACTTTTGGGTAAAAAAGACACCCTTTTTATAATTTTTGTTTTAAAGCTGGGCTCTCACTGTTATCCAGGCTGGAATGCAGTGACACTATTATAGCATACTACTATAATTTCCTCCTGGGTTCAGGCAATCCTTTTGCCTCAATCTCCTGAGTAACTGGGACTACAGGTGTGTGCCATGATGTCTGGTTACTTTTTTGATTTTTTTGTAGAGAAGAGGTCTCGCTATGTTGCTCAGGCTGGTCTCGAACTCCTGGGCTCAAGCAATCCTTTTGTTTAGGCCTCCCAGAGTGCTGGGATCCACCGCACCCAGCCTATTTTTATAATTTATATGGTTAAAGTGATTTGTTTGCTGCAGCTTATCAAGTTAGATATAAATTTAAAACTTTTTGTTTCCTATTTGCTATGTAATCAAGTGGGCAATTATTTATGACACATTCTGGCCATAAGCATATTATTATATGGCCAAAGATCATATTAGCATTCCAAACATTAGTATTAGTCTCTACACATTTTAATTAAGGCATCCAAAGATACTTTTTGAATAAATGGTTTTTGTTTGTTTGTCTTTTGGGCTGCCTTAAATATAATTAGAATTCCCCTTTACCTTTGTTCATCAAAATAACAAGGAAGAGAACTAGGTCAGTCATTTTTCAACATGATGCCATTCGTTGTCTAACCCTGTGGTCCCCAGATTTTTGGATTGCATGAAACATTAACAGTCTTATTTTATTTTTTAAAGAGGAAAAATTTTAATTTTTCCAAGGGAAAAAAACCCATCGTAATCTATCCATACACTTTCATGAAAGAATTGACATTTGAACTCTAGAGGAGTGAGAAGGTCATTGTCTGAGTTCTTTAAATCAAACCAATTGAGATTTATGAAAAACACAATCGGTTGTCATCATTTTTTAAAATCTAGCCACTGACCAATACTTTTTTTTCAAAGATAGACATGACTTTGGATAACTCAGGAATGAGCAATTTAGTTGTCTTTCTCAAAATGGCCATCAGGCTATTACAAATAAAACAAAACCCAAACTTTATCATATGTCCCCCTAGCAGTGGTCAAAATTTGGAAGGAAATTTTTAATCTTTGCAATAGGAACTTTGC
>NW_007006964.1:0-1181 GCF_000164805.1 Carlito syrichta
GACTGAGGCAGAAAGATCACCTGAGCCCAGGAGGTCGAGGCTGTGGTGAGCTGTGATTGTGCCACTGTGCTCCAATCTGGATAACAGAATGAGACTGACTCGAGGGGAAAAAAAAAAACAAAAACGTCAGAAGGAACAACTGAGACCAGATCATGGAGAGATTTGAAGTTCTGGCTGAAGAATTGAGGCTTCAGTTGTTGAATATGGAATGCCCTAGAAGACTAGAAGAGCATCATGTGTTCTTCCAGTCCATGGGTTCTTGCCTGAAGAAATGCAGCTTTTAGTAAGATTATATTGTGGTCTCAGTGTGCAGAATGGATTGGAAACCAAGAACCAGTGGCCAGAAAACCAGAATGGTATACGACACAGTGTTATTAACTATACTCACCCTACTATACATGAAATCCCCAGAACTTATTCATCTTATAGATGAAAGTCTATACCCTTTGATATACTCAAATTATTTATTCCAGAGTGCCATAAATTAATTTATGTAAGGCTTTATTAAATATGGCCATTATCTTATTCTAACATTACTAATTCATCTATTCATGCATGTATTCATTCGAGAAATGTTTATTAAGGGTCTAATATGTGCCCAAGACTGTTCTAGGTCCTGGGGCTACAGCAGAGAACACATAAGGGTTTAGCCCACATGAACCTTGAAATGTACAGATGATAAATCAAAGGCAGATGAATGATAGTCTCGTCTGATTCCCTGTTTTACAAACGAGGAATCTGAGACTGCCCATCCTTTGGGAATTGTAGTTATGGGTAAGAAACAGTAAAGTAGGCTGCACTTGGGTGGCATGGGGTGCCAAACTCTATTTGAAGAATCATTTCCTTTTGACTGGGTCAAGTCTAAAATAAGTAGGAAGCATCCCTCTTACCTGTAAGGCCACCAAGTCCTTTTCCAAAGCAGAAAGGACAAATTGAATATTGATGTTAATGATAATGCTCAAATGATATTTGAATAACACCGATTAGCGGTTATTAGAAAAATAGCTAGGTGCTTTTATGTATATTATCTTGCTTAATCCTTAAACCATACTATGAAATTATAATCCTCATTTTATAGATGGGGCCACTGAGTTTCAGAGACTTTAAATAATCTGGCTAATAAATTATGAAGCAATGCCTTAGAGGCAGGCTTCTGATGCTAAACGCTGCGCTGTCTGTCC
>NW_007006965.1:0-2005 GCF_000164805.1 Carlito syrichta
GAGAGAGAGAGAGAGAGAGAGAGAGAGAGAGAGAGAGAGAGAGAGAGGCTTTTCAGATAAACTGGGTGGGCCCAAGTAATTCATTTTTACAATGGAAGGGAAGATTTGACTCTTTTAATCCTCGCTATGAATGGCTAATGGACATGATACCTCTTAGTGTGGACAACTCTGGTACTGCCTATGTGTGTAAAATGACTGCTCAGTTTCTAGAAGACAGGATAATATGAATAGCTTCTCTGACTGATTTTATTTGAGATGATTGATGTTTTGTCCAAAAGGTGGAGGATATCTGGGTTGGTGCCAAGGTGTGTTCATTGCATTAGCACAGATTGATTAGAGAAGTCAGTCCCTCACACTCCTATGCTGATGATCAAGCTTGTCAAGTTGCTACTGTGAAGTCAGGTGGGAAGGTCACCTTGGCAATACAGCCTGGAAACCACCTGGTTGAGAGCTCTCTGTAAACAGGCTTCTAGAGGCAGAACAGACTGGTTGGTGGGTCATAAATGAGTTCATAATTAACCTTCCAGCTTAGAACGGAGTGAATGAGAAAAATGAAATATGAGATATCAGCCATGGCTTGCCTGTCTCTGGTTCAGTCCTGTGATGACAGCATTGGCCGAATAAGCATTGCGGGACTCTATCACACAGTCTGAACTGAGCCCCAGCACAGAGTGGATCTCCCCATGAGAGTGATCAGCCACAGCGATGATTTGAGGCCAATCTGCCAGTACCATCTTCTTTATAAAATCACCTGTAAACTAAAACACAAAGATGGGCTGATGATGAACATGAATAAAAATATGCATGTCTCAGGGGAGGAGGTTGGGACTGGCAGTTGAGGGAAACTGCTAGTGGTGGGAGGGGCATACCTCATCAACAAGGGTACCTGCATGATCGGTTTTATATTGCCCAGGCTGATTCTGAACCCCTGGGCTCAGGCAATCCTCTTGCCTCCACCTCCCAAAGTGCTGGGATTTCAGGTGTGAGCCACCACGCCTGGCCAACTTGCCATTTTTTGGTCCTATATCTTTTTTTTTCTCTTCTCCAAAGTAACTCTGCTTTGTTTGGATACATGTTGCATAGATTTTGTAGATCAATTTGGGAATACTGGGAGGACTCATTCTGTGCCAGATCTTGCTCTAAGCATTTTATACATATTATCTCACTGAATCTTCAAAAGACCCTATGATGTAGGAACAGTTATCATTCCATTTTACAGATGAGGAGAGTGAGGCTTTTAGAGGGTCATAAGTGAGGTTACTCAAGAAACAGTTTCAGATACAAAATTTGCATACAGCAGGTTTATTGGGAGTGTCCTTGGAATCAGTTCCTGTGAAGACATGAGAGAGGCAGGAGAAGAGAAGCTGAAACAGGATGCAGTTACAGCAGGGGTCTCAACTTATCCTCTGAGAAGAGTTGAAGGTAAGATGACTTTAGTGGGTTTAATTGAGACAAGGATGCAGGCTGCCCCAGGGAGAGTGCATAACCTTGGATAAGGCAGTCCCTTCAGTCGAGGACAGTTCTCAAGAGGGCTCCAGCTGTGAGCAGCCAAAAGGCACAGCCGGGAGAATGAGTGCCTGTACCCTAGAATGTTAATCTGGGGAGCACCACAGCACCTACTACAAAACAGTTATATATATGACCTATGTATGGTCGCAGCCTTGACCTCCTGGGCTCAGGAGATCCTGTTATGGTCTGAGAAATGCTCAGTTGCTCACCCTAGATACTGATAAGTCAAGGGGCAGGAAACTGGTACAAAGAAGTGTATTTCTGAATTCAAATCCAGGAATCAGAGCCTGACTCGAGGTCTTTCTAAAATGGTTCTGCTCACCCTCCAGGCCTTTACAGTTCACTTTTATAAGTCCAGAGTTGTTAGTACCTATACATTAGCCACATAACCAGCAGAGCATTGTATAGAACTTGAGTTTCAGATGCATTTATGAACAGTGACATTTTTTGGTCCAGACTTCCTGGTGCCAGGTATCAGAAGTATCTCATAGCTTTT
>NW_007006966.1:0-1152 GCF_000164805.1 Carlito syrichta
CAACTTCCTAGTGCATAATGGCACTACATTATTAGCTTTGTGTGTGGTTAGCTAGTCTGTTGGGTTTAGCTCTTTTCAAAAATACTTTTTGTCATAGCAGCATCGCTGAAATACAATTCCCATACCATAAAATTCACTATCTTAAAATGTACAATTTGGTATGTTTTAGTATATACACAGAGTTTTACAGACACCACTGCAATTTTTCACAAATTTTAATCACCCCCCAAAGAAATTCTGTACCCAGTAACAGTCGCCCTGCATTTTCTCCTCCCCACCTCCACACTGGCAACAAATAATCTACTTTGTGTCTAAAGTTTTGCCAGTAGTGGATATTCAGATAAATGGGACCCTGCAACATAAGCATTTAGTGACTGTCTTCTTTCACTCAGCATAATGTTTGTGAGGTCTACCCACATTGTACTCTGTATCTTCACAATTCTTCATTTTAAACATTCAAAAAGTTCAGTCATTTCCGAAGAAGTCAGGCTTTGGTACAGAGGGTTGCACACGCCAAAACACCATGTTTAGAAAGCCAGGTTGTCACTACACAAAGTCAAGGATTATAAGGAGTTTAGAGTTAATTCATTTGGAAAGGTTTCTGTCTTTGATCATTGAACTTCTGACTGGGATGGTGAGACAAAAAGGAAGTCACAATTCTATTAATCTACATGATCCCTGATAGACCGATGCAGTGCCTCAATCCTCCTAAGCTTCTCTTGGAGTTTATTACACATTTTGTGAAAAACATAGCTAGAGATCTTTTATGAAGACAATATTCTTGGGAATTTTTTCACAGTTTATCTAAATGATTAACAAAAGTCTGACAAAAAGGGGACTCTACTAATGGTGAAAAGCTGGCAGAATCCGAAATTATTTCCTACTACATTGCAGATTTAAAATATAAAAGTCATCTAAAGTTTACAAACTATTCATAGACAAAAACTAAAAATAGTGGAATTAACAACAGCATTATAGCAGGGCATTTTAATAAAAGTCTCCTGTAATTTTATATATATACACACATATACATATACACACATAAACATACTATATATGTATATATGCATATATACGTCAGACACTGAATCTGTCATCTCTCTCTCTATCTATGGAAATTACATAATTCAGGAGGACAGATTTGTCAATTTA
>NW_007006967.1:0-1108 GCF_000164805.1 Carlito syrichta
CCAGTACCTCAGAATGTGGTCTTATTTGGAGATGGGGTCTTTACAGAAGTCATCAAGTTAAAGTGAGGTCATTAGAGTGGGCCTTAATTCAGTATGACTGATGTCATACAAAGAGGAGCTTTGAACACAGAGACAGATATACAGGAAGAATGCCATGTGAAGAGGAAGATGGCTGTCCACAAGCCCAGGAGAGGGGCTTGGAACATGTTTTTCCCTTACAGTTCGTAGAGAGGATCAACTGTGCCAGCATCTTGATTTCATGCCTCCAGCCTCCAGACCTGTGGGACAGTAAATTTCTGCTGTTGAAAGTAAATACATACATTCCACTGGTTTAGCTAAAGAGTTCTCCATGCATAAAAGGGACGTGTCGTATGTTTACTCTGTTACAGCTACCTTAGTAAACTCATACAGAAGAGTACCCTGGATCAGCACCCAGGGTGTCAGGCTGTTTCCTGAGGCTTCCCAGGGACTCCACCTTATCTTCTCAGCTGACTGGATTTCCAATCTTGCAAAACAAGATGACTCCTCATCCAACCAAATCTGGGCCTTCTTTCTTCAGCTGTAAGTCTCATCTCAGCTAACATATCCCAAAGAGACACGCACCTGAGCCGCAACCTTGAAGAGTAATGCCACTTTTCACTTTTCATCTGGGGAAACAAAAAAAGTCACTTGCGGGTGAGACTGGGTGAACAGGGAAAGTGGGGAAATGGGGGTCATGCCCCATTTTTGGTCAAAGACTGCTGAACACTCAGCACAGTGTGGATAGGTGAATTGTCAGGTGGAAGAATCAGCTGCCTGTTTGCTACAACTTGGGGTGTTTCTTCTGCAAATCATGATGCGACCTTCTCAAAACTTCCAGACAAAACTTTGGTTGTAAAAAAGCAACAAACAAGCAAACAAATAAAAAAAACGTTGGATGACCATTTGATCCAGAGGAACAAATTCTGAGTGGACTTCAAGGGACCCACCCTCCAAAAGATAATTCTGTTTTTTTGGGGGGAGGGTCCCCTCTCATTCACACACACACACACACACACACACTATATATGTTTCTTAATCTCATTCACATAGAAAAATATAAATTTTACCTTTTTCTTTTTGTCTAGGC
>NW_007006968.1:0-1101 GCF_000164805.1 Carlito syrichta
GAGGCCTTTGGAAAATTTAGAGAAATTTATTAAATACTTCTTGACTCTAGTCTTCTTCTAAATGTGAGGAGTGGAAATGAGGGACATCATAGTAGCATCTTTTACATTCAATTGACAGTAACAATCTTATCACCAGATAATTGTATTAGTTGTGATTCTTCAGCATAGTCTTAAACATTACAAATAAGAGTATTATTGTTCCCCTTTCTCTATGATACCTGTCTCAAGGTCATTTTCACACATTACTTTTAGGGTCTAGCTAAATAACTTGAGCCTGTCCCTCTTTATATTCAGAATTGTGACTTTGGCTTTTATGGATGTATGTCATTCAAGCAATACTACCAGCACAATTTCCAGTAGTTTTATTTATTTATTCATTTTCCTAACCCCCATAAAAAAATATTCTTTCCAAAAATTCCCTGTTGTGTGTGTGTGTCTGTGTGTGTGTGTGTGTGTGTGTGTGTATGTGAACATGGAAGGATTAGCATAATCTTAACTCCCTGCTCTTGAAAAGTTGTAAAAAAATAACAAAATATTGAACAAATACACTAATGAGTTCATTTAATCTAAAACAGTTTGTGCTCAGTTCATATAATCTTATATCTGCATGTTTTCCACTACCCTATTGTTAAAAGCATGCTTGAAAAGATTAAAACATTTTAAAAGCAGCAGTATAAGCCAGAAAAATTGCAATGCAATCATTGCCCAATGGTATAATGATGTCCCACAGCATCAATAAAAAGCATTCACAGTGTTCATGATATTCAGTTGGTTAACTTTCAGCTTTTGTTTGACTAAAATTGTTTACTCTAAATTCCTTAACCCCTTATATGTTCATTTTGTAAAAGTTATTGTATTTAATCGCTTTCTTTGATGCAGATTTTAGACACTGCTATAGTTTACTCTTTTAGCAACAAAATATGCTTTCTTCTCTGACCTACTGAGCACAATTTTTTTATTTCACATGACTTTGCAAAAATATGTTTTAAGTCAATCAAAAATTTATGTCACACTTGTGAAGCATTCATAATACAAAAGTGAGAAGTAATTGTCACTGGAAATTGTGAAAACAATGTATCTAAAAGTAATTTACCATAAGAA
>NW_007006969.1:0-6435 GCF_000164805.1 Carlito syrichta
TTGCAGCATTGTTCACAATAACAAGAACCTGGAAACAGCCATGTTGCCCGTCAAAAGAGGACTGGATTTTAAAAATGTGGTACATATACACGATGGAATATTACGC
Organism: Carlito syrichta; assembly: GCF_000164805.1. Classification (NCBI taxonomy): domain Eukaryota; kingdom Metazoa; phylum Chordata; class Mammalia; order Primates; family Tarsiidae; genus Carlito; species Carlito syrichta. The sequence continues at coordinate 107 of NW_007006969.1, forward strand.
AGGCATAAAAAAGAACAAAATCATGAATTTTGCAGCAACCTGATGGAACTAGAGTCTATAATACTGAGTGATCTCTCACAGAAACAAAGATCCGAATATCACATGCTCTCACTCATATAATGGACCTTAAACATCCAATGCAATACTATACGAAAATGACTGACCGTACTGGGAAACTATGGTGGGGGGAGGGAGATGGGATTAACAGTAGCAAATATCTCTCTGGGAACGGGGAAACACCCCATATCAACAGGGTGCCTGAATGAAACACAATTGTATACCTAACCCTTAACTGTACCCCACAACTTCATAATTAAATAAATAAATAAATAATCAAAAGTAGAGTAATAATTCATGACATGCGAAAACTATATGCATTTCACATTTCTATGCCTAAATAAAGTTTTATTAGCACACAGCCATACCCGTTCACTTACATAAGGTCTATGGATGCTTTTGTGCAGCCACAACAGCAGAGCTGAGTAGCTAAGGCAGAGAGACTGCGTGGCCCACAAAGCCGAAACTAAAAGTTTGCTCACCTCTGATGTAGAACATTGAACATCACTTGCCTAGCATATTTGCAGGATCTCCTAACAAACCTTCCATCCTTAAACTGCATCGTGTACCTCCTGCAGGTATTTTGTGCTATCTCTAAGACACTAAAGCCCAGAGCAGAAGGAAGGACAGGTCCAGGTTGTCACCTACTGAGATACAATGCTCCAAGCAGGGACCCTCTTGGTGGTCGACCTCAGGAGGGTCCCATGTATACAGATAACTTACTGTGTCTCCTGCAAGAGGACATCGTTCTGTAGCCGGTGAGGGCAGGTCAGAGAGGTTGGAGGTCTGCACTGTCTTATAGCAGGTCTTACTGAGCTCCCACAGGCATGAGCTCCAGTTACCTATTGTGGTAACCCCCTCACCAACACGCCCTTCATGGGCTCTCCACACTTCCTGTGTGACATTCCCACACCCTCCCTTGTACCTCCTGGGATCCTCTCTTAAATTAACTACATACACACACAAGGGATTGTCTCAGGTCTACTCTGGGGCAGCCCAACTTGAGAGACTGAAAAGGAGTTTCAAGTAGGACAGACCCATACCGTTAATGCTGAAGAAAGTTTCAAATCTGAGAGAGAAAACCAAGCTAAGGGCATGAGGAGAGAAGGGGATTCTTTGTCCACTTACCGGAGAGAAGAAGGAAGCACCTGCTTCCCATGGCGCTGAGACACCAGGGTCAGCAACGCGAGAATCTCTCTTGAGCAGGATGTGGTCAGAGGTCCTGCAGTGAAGAACAAACCCCACAGAAACCAACTCCTGAGGGTCACAAATTCAGAAGCCAGGGACTGAGGCATCTGAAAACCCTTAATTTCTGCCTGTCGTGCGTGTGCATATGTGTTTAAATTTTATTTGCAATATTTTTAAATTCACATGAAGTTGTAATTATAGAGATGTGGGGTACAGGTAAGAATTAACTACACATGCAGGTGAAATTTGGACCTCCAACTCACCTTCACTTCCTCTGGTTTGAAACCAAGGAAAGTGTTATGTTCCCCTTCCCAGCCTCCCTCCAGCACTGCTGGTCCCTCCCTTGTGCTAATGTCATTAATGTTCATGTTACACTTATGAGTGGGAACATGCAGTATTCAGTTCTTTGTTTCTGTGATAAATCACTAAGCATGATGGTCTCCATCTCCATCCAACTTGCCGCAAAGTCCATTATTTTATTCTTCTTTATGGCTGCATAATACTCCATTGCATATGTTTATCACATTAAGTGGGCGAAAGACATGAATAGACACTTTTCAAAAGAAGACATAGGAGCAGCCAACAGATACACGGAAAAGTGCTCAGCCCCGATAATCATCAGAGAAATGAAAATGAAAACTACAATGAGATACCACCTAACTCCAGTAAGGATGGCCATCATAAATAAAGCAAAAAACAACAGATGCTGGTGCAGGTATGGAGAAATGGCGACTCTTCTACACCGTTGGTAGCAGTGTAAGCGAGTTCAGCCTCTTTGGAAAGCAGTGTGGCGACTCGTAGAAGAACCAAAAATTGACCTTCCACATGATCCTGCAATTCCTCATCTGGGAATATACCCAGAAGACATAAATCATTCTACAAAAAAAGACACCTGCACACACGTTTATTGCTACACTATTCACAATAGCAAAAACGTGGAACAAATGCTACTACTGCCCATTGAAAGTGAACTGTCTTCTGACCCTCTAATCCTGCTTCTGGGTGACAATCTCAAGGAAAGGATCACGAAAGGGTGATCATGGCATATTTGGCCATAGGACACAAGTTTACCACTCGGCCAGTGGTGGAGGACAGATGTGACCCAGGGAATATCCTGCTGGAATTCACAATCCAGTTCTATTGCCATCAACAAGAGCCAGACTCTGAAAAAAACGCCACTGGACAAACTACCCAGTTTCTATTTCTATTTCTTTTTTTTTTTTTTTGACATGGCTATCATGTATTTGTTTGTTTTTAAATTTTCAATCTACAAATAATTATATATATGTATTACATACAATATGATGTTTTGATATGTGTTTACATTATGAGATGATTTAATCAAGACAATTAGCACATGCATCACCTCACATAGTTATCATTTTTTGTGATAAGAACATTTAAAATATACCCCTATAGAAATCAACTATTTTTTTGTAGAGACAAGGTCTTGCTATGTTGCCTAGGCTGGCCTCAAACTCCTGGCTCAAGAGATCCTCCCTCCTCAGCCTCCCAAAGTGCTGGAATTACAGGTATGAGCCTGCGCTCGGCCTCTTTTAGCGATTTTTTTCCTCCCTAAACCCCTCTTTTAGCAATTTTGACATATACAATATATCATTATTAAAAGTAGTCACCACATTGTGCAACAGTTCTCTAAATCTTGTCTTTCCTGTCTAACTGAAACTCTGTATCCTTTGACCACCATTTCCCTGTTTCTGAACCTGACCTACCCTAGCCTCCAGTAAACACCATTCTATTTGCTACTTCAAGTTCAAATTTTTTTCTTTGTCCAAAAAAATTTAAAAATTGCAAATGGCTGAAAAAAAAAACAGATTGAGCCGGGCTCGGTGACTCAGCCTGTAATCTCGTGCCTTGGGAGGCTGAGATGAGTGAATTGCCTGAGCCCGCGGGGTCGAGACCTGCCTGGGCAACCTGGCGAGACCTCATCTCTACAGTAAATCAAAAAAATTTAGCCAGGTGTGGTAGCGTGCGCCTGTAGTTCCAGCTACTTGGAAGGCTGAGGTGGAAGGATCACCGGAACCCAGCAGGTTGAGGCTGCCGTGGCTGGCAGCGACCACTGCAATCCAGTCTGGGTGACAGAGTGAGATTCCAACTCAAAAAAAAAAAAAACAGATCAAAGAGAACCTAGATTAAAAGAGACTTAGAAACATATCAGCCAGCTGAGTGTGGTGGCTCATTCCTATAATCCCAGCATTTTGGGAGGCTGAGGTGAGAGGATTGCCTGAGCTCAGAGATTCAAGACCAGCCTGGGCAACTTGGTGAGACCTCATCGCTACAATGAATCAAGAAAAATTAGCTGGGCGTGACTGTGTACGCCTGTAGTTCCAGCTACTTGGAAGGCTAGGACGGAAGGATCGCCCGAGCTTAGCAGGTCGAGGCTGCCTTGGCCGTGAGCAGTATGCCACTGCACTCCAGCCTGGGTGACAGAGTGAGACTTTGACTCAAAAAATAAAAAAATAAAATAAAAAGATTGTATCTTTCTAAAAAAAAAATATATCAACCAATTGCAGACTCTTATTAAACCCACAGCAAATAATTTTTTGAAGATTATAAGGGTAGAGGTCTCATGACATTAAAGAATGACTATCCATTTTTCATAGACGTGATTGATAATTCCCTCTCAGACTCCTTCTCACCTGTCAACTTAGATGCTGATTTCAAGGAAGCTGTCGGTATAATAAAGAACTTCTGTTTAAAGCGTTCTGATCTTTTGGAGATACCTGGTAAACATTTTGCAGTGAAGATTATGCAATGACTCTAAAATCATTGGCTTTGGGACACGCTTGGGAGAGCAGGTGGGAAGACAGATGAGGTCAGACTGCCAGGAGTCAAGCATCTTTGGAGTAGTGAGGGGGCTCCCTGGGGGTTCATTATGCAATTCTCGCTACAATTGTGTATCTTTGAAAAGTTCCATAATAAAAATGGGAAAGGAAAGTTATCTTAATAATATATTTGTGGCTGGGCTCGGTGGATCAGCCTGTAATCCCACCAATGTGGTAGGCCGAGGCAAATGGATTGCCTGAGCCTGCGGGTTCGAGACCAGCCCAGGCAACTTGGCGAGGCTTCGAAGGTCTCTACAATAAATCAAAAATTAGCTGGGCATGGTAGCATGCGCCTGGTTTCAGCTACTTGGAAGGCTGAGGCAGAAGGAGAGCTGGAGCCTAAGTCAACAAAGCTGCAGTGAGCCAAGAACACCCCGCCACAGCACTCCAGCCTGGGCAACACAGTGAGACTCCCATCTGTCTTCCCACCTGCTCTCCCAAGTGTGCCCCCAAGCCAATGATTTTAGAGTAAATTCTGGTCATTGCATAATCTTCACTGCAAAATATTTACCAACAGACACATGAAGAAATGTTCGACCTCACTAATCATCAAGGAGATGCAAATCAAAACCACCCTGAGATATCATCTAACTCCAGTCAGAATGGCAATTATCGATAACTCAAAAAATAACGGTTGCTGGAGAGGGTGTGGTGAAAAAGGAACACTTCTACACTGTTGGTGGGAGTGTAAACTAGTGCAACCTCAGTGGAAAACAGTGTGGTGATTCCTAAAAGCTCTAAATATCGACCTCCCATATGACCCTGCAATCCTCCTACTGGGAATATACCCTGAAGAACTCACATCACTCTATCAAAAAGATACCTGCACACGTATGTTTATCACAGCATTGTTCACAATAGCTAGGACCTGGAACCAAGCATGCTGTCCATCAAAAGTGGACTGGATTAAAAAATGTGGTACGTATACACTATGGAATACTATGCAGCCATTAAAAAGAACAAAATCTTTTTGCAGCAGACTGGATGGAACTAGAGTCTATAATACTGAGTGACCTCTCACAGAACTATAATACTGAGTGACCTCTCACAGAAACAAAGATCTGAGTATCACATGTTCTCACTCATATAGTGGACCTTGAACATCTATCGTAATACTATAAGAAAAGAATTGACAGTGGTGGAAAACTATGGGGGAGGGAAGGAGGGGAAGAGAGGTGTGATTAATGGTAGTAAATATCTGTCTGGGGACAGGGAGACACCTCTTATCAACAAGTGTGCCTGAATGAAACATATTTGTATACCTAACACTTAGCTGTACGCCACAATACCAAAATAAAAAATATTGATTAATAAAAAATAAAAATTTTAAAAAATCGCTTTATTAGTGAAGGTATGAACTCATCCTTGAAAATATGAATTATTTAAAAAATGCAGCCGGGCATGGTGGCTCAAGCCTGCAATCCCAGCACTTTGGGAGGCCGAGACAAGAGGATTGCCTGAGCCCAGGGATTTGAGACCAGCCTGGGCAACTTGGTGAGACCTCGTCACAACAACAAATCAAAAAATTAGCCCGGCATGGTAACATGTTCCTGGCTACTTGGAAGGCTGAGGTGAAAAGATCACCAGAGCCCAGCAGGTCAATGCTGGGATGGCCATGAGTATGTGCCACTGCACTCCAGCCTGGGCAACAGAGTGAGACTCCAACTCAAAAAGCAGCTTAAAAAACAAGTAAAAAATAAGATACTAGCATGCAGGTAAGTACATTTTAAAAAGAATACCAAGGGACAGAAGTGCATCTGCTATTTGTGTAATAGGGAGATGGTAAGGGAAGATATTAGTAGATGGTACACAATTAGAAATACATATAGGAACAAGATGGCGACAGCATAGGTGAACTTGTGAGATTCTCTGAACGTGAGTTCCCCAAAAGACTCTTACCTCTCTTCCCCCACCCCCCAGAGCACCACCAGCTGCGCTGGTGTGAGGCCCAGGGACCTTCGGGCCCACACAGGGACAGATATTTGGGCCCCCTGCTGCTGCTGTTCCACTGCGTGCGTGGGAGTCTTGGGTCCCAGCCTCCTCCAGCTCCCTCCCCAGCTGCATTGTCTCCAGCCCGGCACCAGGCACCAAGCCACCGGTCACTCAGGGAGGCTCTGAGCGCCCGCCCCTCAGAGACACCGGTCCCGTTCCTGGCTGAAGTACCCTGTGGGGGGCCCAGGACCACTCTCGCCGCTCACCGCCTGCCCTTTGGAGCTTTGGAGCTCTGGAACTCCGGGCCCA
>NW_007006969.1:6455-9616 GCF_000164805.1 Carlito syrichta
CAAGCTGGGGGACCCAGACAAGCGGAGAAAAACAGATCTGCATAAACTGCCTCGCCATTCCCCAGGCAGAGACTTCCATTGCCCCGCCCACCTAGCAACAAACTTTACCTCAGTTCCTAAGGCAATGGCGCGAAACAGGAGACAAAGCCACACCCCTACACAGCAACGAAAAACAAAGGGGAGAGGTCGGAATTGGAGATCAGAGAAGTGACTTTAGTCTGATTGCTTATTTTGACTTATGATTTTATCATTGTAACTGTTGGTTTTCATCACGTTTGTTGTTTACCTTCCCACTTACACTGTTTCTTGATTTTATTGGCCTGTCTCTGTGTAGCTATCAGTACTCTTTAGGAATCTTTCTTACGTGTCTTTCTTCACTTCTTCCCGGCCTTGTGTCTCTTTCTCACCTGATAGTTGGCATGTATATCTGTTTTCCCTCTCGCTCTTCTCTCTTTCTAACCCCCTATTGACCACCCCTTCCTCCATTTTCCTCTTTTATACCCCCCTTTTTAATCTAGAAACCAAGAATACATACTGCTGAATGGACAGATTGTAAGGCAGAGGAAAATAGGTTCCAGTGTGCTCATACACCTGTTTGTGGATGCTAGAATCAGCATTCTGAACCACAGCTTCCCTCTCAATTAAACCTCAAAACTGCAAAAAGTACAGATTGCAGCCTATGCTCCAACCTGAAAAGTGAAAAAAGACAGAAGACCCTCATAAAGAAGAACAGGATATTGCAGAAGAGAAATCAAAGCAACCCCACCTTCCCTCAAAAACTGAATTAAAGAAGGGGAGGGAAAGGGGGAGAGAGAGAAAAATCTACACGAATGAAGAAAAATCAAAAGAAGAGTATGGGTCTCTCCCAGATCTCTGGGAGGGCAGACACTGAGAAAATTGACTTCGGAATGCAAACAGTGAAGAGCCCCCAGAATGAAGGGTCTCAAACTATAAACGTAGATATCAAGGCAATAATGGAGAGATTAAAAAGAATTGAGGAGACAAAGGAGAAACTAGGAAGGAGCTGATATCTGAGATAACAGTAATAAAGAATACTGTGAATGAAATAAATAACAAACTGATAAGCATGGAAAGCAGAATTACCTAAGCAGAAGAAAATCTCAGAGCTTGAGGACCAAAATATAGAAATAACCCAAACTCTTAAAAACACAGAAAATCTGCTCAAAAAGACAGAACAAAACCTTCAAGAGATGAGCAATTACCTCAAGAGGCCTAACCTAAGAGTAATTGGACTACCTGAGGCAGAAAAAGAAACAAAGACCACACTGGAACAAACTTTCCATGAGATCATTCAAGAAAACTTCCCTTATCCAATCAGTGATGCAAAAATTCAAACACAAGAGATTTAGAGAACCCCTGCAAGATGACAAATGAGAAGACCAACTCCTAGACACATAATAATTTGCTTAAACAAAGTCGGCATAAAAGAAAAAATCCTAAAGGCAGCAAGAGAAAAAAGCCAGATCACCTACCATGGAAGACCAATCAGAATAGCAGCAGATTTATCTACAGAAGCCCTGCAGGCTAGGAGAGCTTGGAGCCGTATCTGCAAAGTCCTAAAAGATAAACAATTTCAACCCAGGATAACCTACCCGGCCAAGCTAAGCTTCATCAGTGAGGGAGAATTAAAATCTTTCCCAGATATCCAATCCCTAAGAATTTATGCTGCCACCAAACCATCACTACATGATACACTTAAGAAAGTACTAAACACGGAAGAAAAGGAAAAAAGAACAATGTTCTTCACAAGAGTACAGGGAAAAGAATAAAATATACATGAACCAAAAGAAAACCAAAAGAAAGACAAAAAAAAAAGTGGAAGAACAACAACTCTAGAAGAACTCTATGATATGGAAGAATTCTCATATTTCAATAATTAGCCTAAATGTGAATGGACTAAATGCACCACTGAAAAGACATAGAATGGCAAAATGGATAAAATATCACCAGGCAACAATATACTGCCTTCAAGAGACCCATCTCACTAGAAAGGACATACACAGACTCAAAGTAAGAGGATGGGAAACAAATTTTCAGGCGAATGGAACACAAAATACAGGAGGAGTTGTGATCCTAATTTCAGACAAAATACCATTTAAGCTATCAAAAATTAAAAAAGATACAGAGGGCTACTACATAATTATAAAAGGTTCACTCCATCAACAAGAAATATCTATCCTAAACATATATACTTCCAACATAGGTGTGCCAACTTTCATAAAGCAACTTCTAGGAAAACTAAAGAAAGATATTGACTCTAACGCCATCATAACTGGGGACTTTAATACCCCATTCACAACCCTAGACAGATCATCAGGACAAAAAATCAGTAAGGAGATCCGGAACCTCAATGAGACTCTGGACCAAATGGACTTAACTGATACCTACAGAACACTACATCCAAAGACAACAGAATATACATTCTACTCATCACCGCATGGAACATATTCTAAGTTTGACCATATAATTGGACATAAATCAATAATAAGCAAATTTAAAAGGTGTGAAATTCTACCATGCACCTTCTCAGACCACAGTGGAATAAAAATAAACATTGACACCAACAAGGTCCCCGCAAAACCCACAAAGGCATGGACACTAAACAGCATGATGCTAAACAACTCCTGGGTCAATGATGAAATCAAAACAGAGATCAAAAGATACCTGGAAACAAATGAAAATGATGAAACATCTTACCAAAATCTCTGGGACACCTTGAAAGCTGAGGTAAGAGGGGAATTTACAACCCTACAAACACACATGAAGAAAATGGAAAGAACACAAATTAACAGCCTAACAAGCCACCTAAGGAAGCTGGAGAAGCAAGACCACAAAAATCCTAATTTCAGCAGAAGAATCCAGATCACCAAAATAAAAGCCCAAATCCAGGACATAGAAGACAAAAAGATAATACAAAAAAATCAATGAAACAAAAAGCTGGTTCTTCAAAAGGATAAACAAGATCGATGGTCACCTAGCTAGACTGACCAAGAAAAAATGAGAAAAAAACCAAATAAGCACAATCAGAAACACAAAAGATGAAGTCACATCTGACCCTGAAGAAATACAAAAGATCATTAGAGACTACTACGTACAATTGTATGGAAACAAACTCAAAAACCTTAAGGAAATGGAAGATG
>NW_007006970.1:0-1063 GCF_000164805.1 Carlito syrichta
AAACAAGAAAAAACACCTACTATGTTCTATGAAGGCTGAGAGGACACTCCACTTGGTCAAAAAAGTAAGAAATGTGCTGGTGAGAGGGATACCAGCATCAATAACATGCTTAAGGATGACTTTCTTCCTTCAGCTGGAGTGGTAGTGGGTGATGCTGTTACAGAACTGGACTTTCTAACAGTGATAATAATTTTAGAATCCCCAAAACCAGTTAGATACATAGCAGATAAGAGTGGACTATGCCAACTTAACAAAAGAGCAGCCCCAAGTGTACATACTGTGCTGGATGTAGTACCTTTTTTTAGAGCAGATTAACATAAACTCCAGCACACAATATGCATATATTACTCTAGAAAATGCATTCTTTTCCATCCCTTCTCAAGGAGGATCAAAAGCAGTACACATTCAAACGAGACAATTAGCAGTATATATATATATATATACACGATCTTGCCCCAGTGCTTGGTTGTTAATCTTCTCTCTGTCATAATGTAAAGTAAAGAGACATAAACCATCTGTGAATTCCACCGAAGATCACACTGGCCTGCCATATTGATGACATCATGCTAATTACACCAGATAGGAAAGAAGCAGCTGGTGTGTTGGAGACATTGGTAAGGTACATGTAGCATACTCTAGAGAGTGGCCATGAACTCTATGAAGATTCAGGAGCTTGCCACATCAGGGAAGTTCTTAGGACCCAGTGATTTGGGCATCACAAAATATTTCCCCCAAATAAATGACAAATCATTGCATTTCACAATTCCCACCCTTAAGAAAGGAGCCCTATGCTTGGTGGGATTCTTTGGGTTACAGGGACAGTATATTCTACATTTGGAAAAACTGCTTCAACCCAGTTGCAAGGTGACATGAAAGGCTGCCAGCTGTAAGAGGGATCTAGAAAGGACTGTGACAAAAGCAGCCTTGTCACTTGGACTTACAATCTGGCAGACCTTGTAATAACATGTTTCTTATTTCTGGAAAAGCCATAGAGTAGAGTTGGTGGTGGCAAGCCCCAGTAAGATTACAATATAGACCCTTGGGGTTTTGGAGAAAGACCATG
>NW_007006971.1:0-1061 GCF_000164805.1 Carlito syrichta
ATATTATGATGCCTGTGTCATCACCAGACGATGGATATTTTTCAGCTTCATCATAATCTCCTGAGACCATTGTTGTAGACGCAGTCTGTTGTTGACCAAAACATCATTACAGACACATGACTGTAAATACTGTCAACAGGATTTGGTGATTCAGTGGTGGTGGTGGTTGTTAGTCTTGTGTTTAGTCGAGATTAGAGAGAAACTGGGATTCGTTCTGACATGTCTTTGTGCACAGGTTTTCCCTAAATTCCTTAATTCGGTCCTTGAAGTCCTTTACAACCTGACTGCTGCATGGTCTCGGTTAGTACTTACATTCCATACTCCACGACTCCTGAACTTTTAAAAATTCCCTAACCATGTTTTCTTACTTTGTACTCATTGTTTCCCCTCTATAGAATGCCCTTCTTTTACCCCAGGTATACACATTGTTCTTTCAAAATTCAATTTAGATATAAAGCCTTCGGCAGCCCCCTAAGGTGTTGACAGTTTCTGGTTGCTCTAATCTTGCTGTGACTATGAACACTTATATTGACTCCAGCTCTCAGTTATTTCATTATATATAGCCTGGCTCCTTATTAGACTGTGAGCCTGTTTCCATTCTCATGGTGTCTAGTATTTCCTCAATATACCTGATGCACTAATGAATGAAGACAAACATTTTCCGTCAAAATTTTCCCAACTATTTTTATCAGCAACCTTGCCACCTTCTTTAAATTTCTGGTGAACAGCTTCACAGAGTTATAAAAACAAGACTTTTAAGTGAATACTGCATATTAACTAGTCTACTTGGAGAGTTTGAATAGACTTGTCCTTTACTAATGCATAAATGCATTTATTCAACAAGAATCTGTTGAGTGTCTTCTGTGCACAAGCACTGTACTAATAATATGGGGTATACAGATAAAATATATTCAGAACATGCAATGAACATTGGTAAAATGAAGGTATGGCAAAACAGCAATGAGATATTGTAAAGGAATAGGTGTTGCCTTGGGAAGGAGCAGTAGGGAAAAAAATCACTGTCCACCTTTTTAAAAAATAATTTGAAAAAAACACATAAC
>NW_007006972.1:0-1485 GCF_000164805.1 Carlito syrichta
ATTTTGAATTTACAGTCACACTGGGGGAAAAATTGTATTTAAGAAACTTATATAAGAATTCAAGACGGTCTGCAGTCACTTTAATGCAGGGAGATAGGCATTTGTTGTTTACTTACTATGTTCATGGGACTACAGGTAATTCAGAAGTAAAAGTGTAAGAGTTCAGAGAAATGCACAAATGGGAAGGCTGACAAAAAGGAAATGATTCTAGAACTCAAGATGATGAGAATATGAAATAATAGTGAATGGAAGACATTTAGTAATTAGTTCAGTCTGAAGTCTAATTAACAATGGCTATTCACTTTTGTTTCAAACAAAGCAGCCAATTTTTAAAAGTCAACTAATTTTCCTTACTCTGATCTCCTTTTAGTTACATATAAATAAATTTAAATTCTAATCTTTCCTCTTTTCTATTTTTCTCAGAAAGGATCATTGTAAAATATGCCTTACGTTAAGTCAATTTTATATGCTCATAAGTAACCTATGTACACTTTGAATTTTAAAAACATTTATGTTTTCCTTTGTACCGAGGTACAAAGGAAACATATTTCACATAATGTTATCCATTTAAAGCTTAAAATAAATTCTTTTCCTTGGAGTGCTTCAAGGAGATGTTTTCTTTTCTCTTTCTTTTTTGGCATCATTATGGCCTAAGATTAAAGGTCTGATTTACAGATTCCAGAGAACTTAAGCCAAACTTCCCAATATCCAATTTTTGTACATATATTTGATGGAGAAAAAAAGTACATTTGTTTTTGCAATTTGATTTCCCTCTCTCCAAATAAATTCTGTCAGTAGAGAGAGATAGTTAAGAAGGAAGGAGATGGCTAAAATCTGACTCTTAAGTATTCTTAATTTGAGCACAAAGATGTGTACAATGTTCATAAACTTTTCCAGCAACGAACCTGACTACTTTCTTGAATATTAAAATAAAAATAAAAATAACTGCTTTCATAGGATCTTGGTCCAAGCCCAAGATCCTATGATATATATATATATATATATATATATATATATATAGAGAGAGAGAGAGAGAGAGAGAGAGAGAGATAATATATATATATATATAGAGAGAGAGAGAGAGCGAGCGAGCTATGTACTAGGCACTGTTATAGGCATTAGGGATAGAGCAGTGATCAAGACAAAGGAACTTCCTGACCTCATTGGACTTACATGTTAGTGAGAAAGGTAAACAATAAGTGACATGAATAAGCACAATATAGAAAGGGTTATATATTGATGGATTAGGAAACTTAGCAGAAAAGATGTATAACAAGTATCTGGATAGAGGTGGGAAATTTTAGATAAGGCAGTCAAGAAAGGCCTCAGCATGAATATCACTTTTGGAAGATGGTCTGTAAGAAGGGAAGAAGCTTGCTGTGATGTCTTCAGGAGAAAGGTATTCCAGGTAGAGCAAAGTGCAACTGCAAAGGCACTGAGGCAGAGGCCTGCCTGACATATTCCAGTAGCAATCCAAGGCCAATG
>NW_007006973.1:0-1071 GCF_000164805.1 Carlito syrichta
TGGTTAAATGTCTTTAATTGTGTCTCAAGATCTTAACAAATTAGATTTGCAAAGCTTATTTCCAAATAAGGTTACATTCTGTGTTTCCAAGGTAGACATAAAACTTCGGGGACATTATTCAACTCACTAAAGTGGCTGCTCTGGGAGAAAAGGTGGTTAGCCCAGGGTAGGTTTTACTGGGTATAGAATTATTACTGAAGGTCTGCTCATGTCCTGACTCCTAAACCCAGAAATTCTTCCTTACCTTTTGTCTGATTATCTAAGGCAGGAAATTGCACATACTATCCTTCCTGCTCAGGCATCTCCACTTCCTCTTTAGATTTCTTCTTAGGACATATGACTGCTTGAGAAGATCTGGTGTGTTTGTGGTTTACATGAGTTTGTGCCCGCCTGCCCCCACCGGGAGGTGAAGGAGCCAGCCTGCGGGGGGAAGGAGCCAGCCTGTCCTGCGTGAGTCCTGCCTCATCCATCAGGTGCCACCAGAGAGTCAGCAGCTCTTCCTTAATTAACTCTGGCAATTCCCAGCTCCAAAGGTGACTCCTCGTGGCACAGCGAGTTGGGATCCTTTTCCCCTGAGGGGACCACATTCCCTGCAACTTTTACCTGCTGCAGAGCAGGGCTTGCGATTCCAGTGGGCTGCGGGCTCAAATCTTGATTCTAGCATTCATCAACCACACCAGGCGAGGCAAGTTGCTGAGTCCGTCTGTGCCTCGTCTTGCTGGCTGTGGGATGGCCCTCTGCCATCTGCCTTTCTAGGTAGCAAGGAGCTCAGCCAGCCCCGGGACCCCCTCCCTGGGACCCCCAGCGCCCCCCCAACAGGTTCTAGTTTGCATCTGTTGCTCACTAACTGCTGCTTTCCCCTTTGGCTAAACTTGGTGGAATAGTAACTAAAATATGACCCGAATTACTGTCTGAATCTAGACTTTCTCAGTTTTCCATTTCTTGAGCAGCATCTCCTGTTTCCGCGAGCAGCATCTTCTGTTTCCGTGTCTCCTGTTGTTCACGAGTTCTGCTGTTCGTGAGCTTTTCCCACTCTCCTTTGCAATCTTACATTCACATCTGCCTGACTAC
>NW_007006974.1:0-941 GCF_000164805.1 Carlito syrichta
CTCCCAGGCATGGCTGGTGTCTGGGCTCCCCTCTCCTGCTCTGAGCCATCCCTCTTCCCTATTGACCTTAGTTCATGATTCCTTCAGCCTCTAAAGCCAACCTCCTGCTGGATACGGAGGACTTGGGCTGAGTCAGGTGATCTTGTCCAAGGGCTTGTGGCAGGGGTCAGGGTGATGCCGACATGTGAATGGGGATCCCAGGTGGGGGCAGTGCTATGGTATCTGGATTGTCCCAGGAGCTGCCCAACTGGGGTCCCTGTGATGTGACTGCCCTTCGTGGCCCTCAGTTAGCTCAACTTTGAAATGGACCATGACCAGGGCTCCCCGGGGCATCTGTGCAGTGCCAGGATGGGGTGGGGGGTTGGGATTGCAGCTGCCACCATGGGACACGAGGTAGAATGGGCCTGGCCTCTGGAGGGGTGGCTGGGCATGAGAGAGAGGGTCCCATGTGTAGGAGGCAGCTTTCAAACTGGGGCCGAGGGATGTAAAGAGGCTGAGGCTGGAGACCCACCTAAGGGCACCCAGCAGCCGGAGCTGGGCAGGGCGGGGAGGGGTGTCCTGTCTGCCCTGGGGAACCCTGCGTGGGGTGGTTCTTGCACACTGACCTGGGCAGAGCCCTGGCCCAAACCCCCACCATTCCATCAGGCTTCTCCCGGGCTTCTTGGTGGTCCCAGCTGCCTCCTCCCAGCCTCCCCGGGGACCATCAGGGCTGGGCCTGTTTATGCTGCTGGGGCAGAAGAAACAGCTCAAAGCTGGACAGGACCCGTGCTCGTCATGGGAAAGTTGGAAATCGGACACATCGAGGGCAGAACATCAGGAGGGTTCCAGGAGCCGGGAGGGAGCACAAGCCCTTCTGCAGGGAGCCCTGGACTTGGGCCTGGTCCTGTCAACCTGGCTGCCCTCCCTGTGCTATGAGCTGACTTCTCCCATGATGCGGATCC
>NW_007006975.1:0-1050 GCF_000164805.1 Carlito syrichta
AAAAAGCACAAATGGAGCTGGAGCCTTCAGAACTGTGGGGAAATTCTGAGCAAACACTTCTTAAATAAGGTGATTGAACTTTAACATTTTCAGAGTGTGGTTTTTGTATTTTTTTTCCTTTTGAAGGCAGAGAGAGAATGAGTTTTTGTTTTTTTTTTTTGAAATGATAAAGGAGTCTGGCTTCTAGAGATCAAAGTATTCATGAGTCTACAGAGGGTAGGCTGTTACCTTCTAATAAGAGCTCTAAGTGAACAATTAGAAAAGGGAGAAAGGCATCTTGCTGCTTTCTTTCACCTTGAATGTCTTGTTTGCCTTCTGTCAAGAGAAAGGCCACCTGCAGTTTGATACCTTTTCTGAGAACAGGCTAACACATGAAAATATATGTGGGCCCACCATTCTCCTGTGTGTCCTCAGGACAATTAGTCCAGCATGCTGGGTCTGAATTTCCTCACCTAAAAATGAGGATAATAGTGTCTCATACAGCTACTGTCAGGAGAAACTGAAACAGTATATTACAAGTGCTTGGTACAGTGTGGGGGCATAGAGAGGGTGCAAGGAAGTAACACTGACAACAAGCATACATCATCATTGCTACCAACATCATCAGTAAAACTGTCTTTTACCAAATGTGGAAAATTAGGCAAATAAGCAACTTGCCCAAGATTATGAGGTAAATGACTGTCTGTGCTAGCTTAGAACTTTTCTTCTTGCCTATTAGACCAATGTGATTTCTGTGCCAGAGCTGGTAATACCTGCTTTCACTTTAGGTGCTTCAGCATCAAAAATAGCTCTTCAAGGAATTTCAGAGTGAGCAGTTATGGGGACTAAGGGGAGAAAGATGACTGCCATAATGAAAATAACCAAATTAAACTCTTGCAAAAGTTTTCTATAAACAGCATTACTACTGCCTTCTTTGTGAGCTCTTCTGTACATGGAAATATACTAAAAAACTACTGTTGTATATGAAAGATGCAGAGGTGAGATAGACTTCTTTTAGAAAGGAAGTGGAATCTTGTCAACCCTGGAGAAATCAAGCAAAATTAGTGGGCA
>NW_007006975.1:1766-5134 GCF_000164805.1 Carlito syrichta
AAGGTGGGGCTTGGGGAAAGATTTTAATCTTTCTCTTGCCTGTTAGTTATCACATTATTGTTCTTCAACAATATTTCATTTTCTTTGGAAGAAAATGGTCTAATTGGAGATAGGTTCTAGTCCTGGTTACATATCTTCTACATGGAAGAAAGAAGGCTAATTGCAGAGGTGCTGGCAACATGAATGAAATAATTCCATTTTCTGAGTTTCCTTGATGCAAAAAGGTTAGATTAAGAGAATTTTGTGGGATTTATGATAGTATAAATACGTAGCTGGCTTGCAACTCTGCTCATCTATAACTTAAACTCTGTAGAGTTAAGTTTTTGGTGAAAAATGGTCGAAAAAAACTGGGCACAGAGTAATTTACTCTACAATGTACCAGCAGTTTCTACAAATAGAGAAGGAGGAAACAAATATTTATATGCATGTTGAATCATGGGATTTTAGAACTGGAAGTAGCCTTAGAAATCACGGTATAATCATTTGGTTTTACAGATAAGAAAACTGAAGACTCAGAGATATAAATCGACTAGTTCAAGCTTCCAATGATCTAAGCTTTCTAGCCCCAAAGACAGTGTCTGAAGGATTTAATTTTACTCTTCCCAATTAAGTGAAAAACAATGACTAGCAAACTTCATTTTGGAGAGGAAGAGGATTTTTTTTTAAGTGTGAAAAAAACCCCACAAAACGTAAAATTTACCATCTTATCCAATTTTATGTATATAATTCAGTAGTGGTAAGTATATTCACATTGTTGTGAAACAGATCACTAAAACATTTGCATCTTCCCTAACTGAAACTCTGTACTCATTACAAAACTTCCCTTTTTTTTCCTTCCTCCAGCCCCTGGTATCCGTCATTCTACTTTCTTTTTCTATGAATTTGACTACTTTAGATATTACATATAAGTAAACTCAAACAATGTTTGTCCTTTGTGTCTGGTTTATTTCATTTAGCATAATGTTCTCAAGGTTTAATCCATGATGTAACCATAACAGGATTCCTTTCCTTTTTAAGGAAAATATTCTCAATATTTTCAGAATTATAATCTATTGCATGTGTATATCACATTTTGTTTATCCAGTCATTGTTGATGAATACTTGGATTGATTCTACATTTTGGCTACTGTGTATAGTGTGCAATTATTTTCATGTATTTTAAATGCCCTAAGATAGGCACTGACTTTCTTTTATTCCTTCAAAACAGTATCCAAGTAAATTTTAGAAATTCTCTTAATCTATCAAAATGGTACTTAAATTAAATGTACACATGTAGAGAGATACAGAGTGTACTCTATCAAATTTCCCATAAAGGACTTAAAACAAACCTATCTTTTCACAGGCTGCTCCAAAAGGATGAGAACTGTGGGTGAGATATCACTTTTATCCTAGTTTTAGCCACCATCTAGGGTATTGGAGCAGATATTAGTGACTGACAGTGAGAGAAGGCAGTCATTGTTCACTAGCTTCTCATTTCACAACAGTATATTTAAGGAGTTACTGGTAGAGGTTTGTCTTGAATGGTCATTTAAAGAATGAACCATAAAATAGCAAATAAAAGTAAAAATAAATATGGTTTCAGATACTCCCACCTACCACCACCCAAAATACCAATAAAATGGGCAAATTTATTTGCTTTTAGCGATTTGTAAAATAAATGTCAGCTAAGAAATTAAAAATGCTTCACTTCACACAAGCATATGCTCTAACAGAAATCCGTGCTACATGTAATATCAACCTCTTTCCAATGATCTTTAATGGCTATACATCATGCCTGTTCTTAGTCCCTTACAACTGTAAATTCATATAGTGAGTCTAATACATCTTCTTGATCTTGAATGGCTATACATCATGTCTGTTCTTAGTCCCTTACAACTGTAAGTTCGTATAGTGAGTCTAATATGTCTTCTATTTGAATTGCTTAATTTAAAAAAGCACTAGCTTAAGAACAGCCATGGTGGTAGAAAACAGTAAACCCTGGAAAGCTGATGGGAAGATCAGTATAACTCCAACACTGTGACGTTATCTAGAATTAGAACATATCCAGTTTATCATCTTACTGTACAGTTACAAGCTACAGCAACAAAGTATTCCTTCACTCAAATGCCTGAGTTACAGATAAACCTTGTTTTGCTGGATGCAGTCCTGACTTTCTTTTTTTTTGAGTTGGAGTCTCACTCTGTCTCCCAGATTGGAGTGCAGTGGCCGCTCCCGGCCACCGCAGCCTCAACCTGCTGGGCTCTGGCGATCCTTCCGCCTCAGCCTTCCAAGTAGCTGGAACTACAGGCGCGCACTACCACGCCCGGCTCATTTTTTTTTTTTTATTTATTGTAGAGGTGAGGTCTCACCAAGTTGTCCAGGCGGGGATTCGAACCCACAGGCTCAGGCAATCCACTCATCTCAGCCTCCCAAGGCGCGGGATTACAGGCTGAGCCACCGAGCCCGGCTAGTCCTGACTTTCATACGTGTACATTTTTTGAAAACTCTTGTCCTTGGGAGGTTAATGAAACATTATTTGGATGCAAATCCACTAGCTTACTTAAGTAAGTACCTGGAAATCTCTCAATACAAAATAGCTGTTCCTTTCCTAGAGATGATGGATTCACCTGGTTAATCACACAATGAAAACAGCCCTTCTCCAAACCACTCCCCACACAACTCTTACCCAGGTTTGCTGTTTTTTTTTTCCCTAAAGCTTCAAATCAGAGTTTATTAGCAAGAAGAAGAGAAGAAAAAAGGAAGATTCATGGCAGAAAGACCTGCCATGGGCAAGTTTCTCTAAAACAAAAAACCACTCAGGATTGCTGTTAAATGAAAACCTAGAGGAACTGAAAGGCTGCTTCACTGTAATGACAATGATAATATCATATAGCTGAAAATGCAACCAAACATTGCACAAACTTATTAGTTCTTGCTAGGTTTCAAGTTAGAGTTGCTATGTGTTTAGAATTTCACTGAATATTCTTGAAATCATGGTCCTAATTCATGTGTTCAAGGGAATCTCATCAGAAGTCCAGGTCTGGGGAATACTCCATGGCTGCATTTCCATTCCCATTTTCCATTGCTACCAGTCTCTTCTATTTCCTCTCCCATAGACATGTGGGCTACTGAGCTAGGACTAATACAAAAATGAGAGCTCTACTTCAAAATGCTTGGAAAATATTTTCTCTTTGATGAATACAAAATCTCTATGAATGACACAGGAAAGGAAGGCTTCCAGGTATTGCTGATGCTGCAGGTCTTTAGAAGACACTCAGAGTAGCAAAGTGTTAATGCACAGGAAGTGGTGACACAAAACAAGATATGCTATGGTTGTTGGAAAACCAAAGAGACAAAGCAAACTGCAGAGCTGTAATAAACAGGTGTGG
>NW_007006975.1:5254-9349 GCF_000164805.1 Carlito syrichta
TCTCTACAAAAAAAATTAAAAAATTAGCTGGCGTGGTGGTTTGTGGTTGTAGTTCTAGCTACTTGGAAGACTGAGGCGGAAGGATCATCTGAGCCTAGCAGCAGGTTGAGGCTGTGGTGGCCATTAGCGTGCCATTGCACTTAGCCTGGGTGACAAAGTGAGACTCCAACTCAAAAAACAAATAAATAAATAAATGGGGGTGATTAGCCAATGGATATTCCAGCTAATGTCTTACAAACAGGAATAAGAGGAGTATCTTTAGAACAGCAAAATGGAACAAAGATAAAAGCAAAATATGGCTGACTTTTTTGCTTATCTTTCTGATGTGAAACACCCCAAATGCCTTATTATTGTCTAAGATAGAAATCCTTTGGTACTTCTTTGTTGCACAAATTAAGAGCTATTCGCCCAACTCTATGCACAGCCCAGCTCAGCTCTGTCCATCCTTTCTGGTTCCAGCTGGCCTGAATACAAAAGCCCTCTTCGACCTTTCTAATCCCACCTGGGAAGCAGGTGGGGAACCAGGATTAGTGGGTGCTAGTCCAGAATTTGTTTATAGCAGAGAAGAGAACCGTTAAGAGCTGCCAGGGTTAGTCTGTCTTTACAGAACCATCTTACACAAAAACAATGGCAGTTTATTGAAAGGTGGAAGAATGTTCTGGGATACATGATCTATGTAGCTGGAAAGAGATTTGAGATTGACTGAGTTGTAATTTTCAGGGGGAGAGTTGGTCCAAGAATGTTTTTTTTTGGGGGGAGGAGTGTATATATTTATTGAGTAAAAAGAAAATCAATGTCAGAAATGTTAAATTTCATTTAGTTCAGAGAAAAACTGGGAGGAAGCGATACATGCTGCTGGTAAGGGGACACAGAACAAAATAGTCTCCCATTCATGGTAGAAGCAGGTATCACACAACCAGTGTGAGTCAATTAACCAAGGTAAGCGTGGAACTTTCAAGGGATGAGAGAGCCAGAACATCTAGAGAACAAGCTGAAGAGAGGCTAGCAGGCGAACAGCGGCCAGCAAGGACCGACTGGATCACTTGGGGAACACGGCGACCAAGTCGTAGCCCTAGGGTGGTGTGACTCGCTCTTGGGTGTGCTTTTCACAGTAGATTTGATCCTCCACAAAGAAATGGCCCTTCTGTTTCAGGTTGGTGTCACAGTCAGTGCACACATAACACTCGGGGTGGCGATGACAGTTCTGCAGCTTCAAAAACACCCACAATACTGGCACCACATTTATCACACATGGGCAACTTCTGAGCGTTTCCAATTGATGCAGCCACTTTGGTGACAGGAGCTTTAATACTTCTGAATCCTGAGGGCTTGTTGGGATCCCCTTTTTCCTCCGACTTCAGGATTTCTTGCAGAACCAGGAAAGATGTGGACTGTTTCAGGGGCTCATTCAACTCCTATTTCTCCTGCAGCATCTTGTAAACTTCAGATTCTTTGTCGATAACAAGGTCGCTTGGAGGTTGAGCATGGTCTAAGGGTCTGCTGTTCACCTCCTCCCCGTTGGCAGCGGTCTTTGATTCCAAGGTGTTGTTGAAGCTGGAGATGTTTTCAGAAGAGTAGAGGCCAGCTGGGTTGTTGTACTGGTTCGTGATGACCCTGGGGGCAGCACTGGAGGCAGGCGAGGCGGTAAAGGGCATGGCACTTCAGTTGTGGGCGTTTCCAATGTGCAGCCTCTTGGGGTTCAGAGGCTAAATTCATCTTGTATGGATGATGCTTCCCATCCTCTGTCACCAGAGGAGATCAGACTTTATGTTCAGACCTGGCCACTGTGAGAGTCATGTTGTCTGTGCAGCCCTTGATTTTGTTCTGAGCTTCCAAGTGCATCACACTGCTGGTATTTTCCCCATTGATGGCTGAGATCACATCTTCGATACATAAATTAGCTATAGCGGCCTCCTTGCTTCTAGGAATGACCCAGGAAATGGCGAGAGGCTGTTCGAAGTCCTTGCCACCCACGAGGCGGAAGCCCCATGATCCTGGGCCCTGGAGGACTATGAGTGGTCATGGCGTGGCGGGGACAGTCAGGCAGTATGCGGCGCGCTGGGCTCCCCTGGTAGCTGTTGGAGAAAGAGTGCCATGGCCCAGGGAACAAGTGTACGTATACTTTTATTGAATGGGTCATAATCATAAAGAATGGGCAATAGGAAGCTGACTTGCTCAACATGAATGAAAAACAACTTGCCACTTCTTGAAATGAGAGTGATCCTTAGGATCTGTGTGGTGGTTAATAAGAAATGCTGATGCCATCTAGAATCCTTCAGGGTTGCCACAATAAAGACTAAATATCCTGCACATTAAGCATACAAAGTAAGAATAAATGACCTCTGAGAGAACAAAATGGGAAGATGACTTAAGAATATCTTTCTCCTTCAGTTTTCATTGACTCAGGAGCTCAAGTCCTTGAACTTCTGAATTTGTTCTAAGGAATTAGAAGACCTAAGCTCATGTCTGGCCATGTGCCCTTGGACAAGGCATTCAGCTTTCCTGAACTTAGTTTCTCAACCCAGAAAAACAGAACATCTTTTATTTAGAGACTTCCTTTAAAAGCTGCAAAACCTCACTAGGCTTATGAGGGTATCATTAGTACCAAAGCTGGTTGGCATAACTGAAAAAGCCACACTTTGAAGAACGAGTAGAAAGCAAGGAAGCGGCTTAGTGCTGAGGCAGGAGAATCTCAGTTTGAGTACCGCTTTTATATTACTGTGCATGACTGGCAGCTGGAAAAGCAGCTATGGGTGTCCTATCTGTGGAAACGTGATACTGGGATCCCCTAGCGCGTGGGTTGTAGGTCCAAATGCTCAAGCAGGTAAAAGACTTGAGTCAGGCTCGGTGGCTCAGCCTGTAATCCCGCGCCTTTGGGAGGCTGAGGTGAGTGGATTGCCCGAGCCAGCGGGTTCCAGACCCGCCTGGGCAGGCGAGACCTCATTTCTACAATAAATCAAAAAATCAGCCGGGCGAGGTAGTGTGTGCCTGTAATTCCGGCTACTTGGAAGGCTGAGGCGGAAGGATCACTGGAGCCCAGCAGGTCGAGGCTGCGGTGGCCGGGAGCAGCCACTGCGCTCCAGTCTGGGAGACAGAGTGAGACTCCAACTCAAAAAAACCCCCCAAAAAACAAAGACTTGATATGGAGGAAATCACTGCTTAAGAGGGTAATATGTCAAGATCCCTATCAGGTTTCCATTTTCTTTTCATAAGTCATTCCTTTAGGAGGGAGTTTCTGGGTGGCTAACAAGACACCAAGATTTTGGTGGCACAGACCTCAGGGGAAAAATTCTACATGCATTCATTGACTAAATGAATGCATATTACAAGTCACCTCTACATGGGGCTGTTCTAGATCCAGTGAATAATAATAACAATAAGCATTTGTATGATGCTTACTATGTGCCAGCACTATCCCCGGGGTCCTGCATACAGTAACTTACTTGATTCTTACCACAACCCATGAAGTAGGGCCTACTTTTGACTGCAGTTTACATCAGGCACTAAGAGTTAAGTATCTTGCTCAGGGTCATGTAGTTAGTAGGTTGAATTAGGATTTGAACATAGGTAGGCTGGGCCCAGAGTTCATGCTCTTGCCCACAAGGCTGAGGTGACTGTAACAGGAGATCCTGTCCTCATGGCCCCTGCTGTCTTGAAGGAGAGGGAAAACAGACAAGGCAGGAGTAATGTTACTTTAGGTACTGATAAGTGCTGTAACAAAAACTAAGGCAGCACAAGGGAAGGGTGGTTGTTTTAAGATGGAGTGCAAGGTGAAATCTGAGCACAAGCTTGGGTGGAAAGGGGAAGAGAGCTGAGGAAAGTCTGGGGAGGACCTCTTCTAGGCAGAGCATGCACAATCTTTGAGATAAGAACAAGCTGGGTGTGCACCCAGGGCAGTAAGAAGGCTATCAAAATAGTGTGAGGAAGGTGAGAGCAACTGAGGGGCCTCTGAGGACATCAGAAGGATTTTAGATTTTACTGTCAGGGTGCTATGAAGCTCCTGGAGGGTGCTGAGCAGGGGAGTGGCCTGATCTGATTATTTCTTTTGGAAAAGATCACTGTGGTGGTGGTGTATGGAGAATACCCCCTACAGGG
>NW_007006976.1:0-897 GCF_000164805.1 Carlito syrichta
ATCCAACCACGATCAAGGGCACCTGGTCAGCTCTAACTGACTGCTTCTTGGCTTTCTACATGGTTCCATGATACACTGAAGGCCATATGGGATGAGACCACCAATATTTGGTGGGTGAGCACTTTGGCATGTGTAGCACTATGTTGTCTTTTTTGGGTGTTGAACTGAAATTAATTAACTATACCCTGGTGCGATATGCCATCAAGTTTGGCCTGTATTTGGCATGTGGTTTCTGAGGCTCCTGTCTGTAAAGGTAATGACAGCACATGCCTTAACTAGTCCGCACTTGAATCCCATTTACTGAGGGCCAGGCTAGTGGTTGTTGGACAGTGACCACTACATTTAACCTGGTGACCATTACTGGCTACTTGGGGCAGACATACATACATTGTTTGTGATTGAGCACCTCTGGGACAGGCCCAGGAATCGCTCTTTGTTAGGGTTTTGGAAAGGAATTAGGCATGGTACCCTGGTTGCCTAATGGTTGTTGTTCAGGCAAAGATAGTGACCTTGCCCATCTCCTGTGATACTACTTCCCTTGCTATTGTTGCGCACACTTTACTGACACCCAAGGCTATTGAAGTATACATCCATGGTGGCCTGTGACCCAGGCACTGATGAGAAAAGAGGGAGAAGCATTTGGTACTGAATTTCTCTCCCAATGAATGTAAAACCCCTATCCAGTGCATCTTGGCATTGCTTATTGTTGCTACTTACCATCAGACCAAAGGGCTAATCTTGTGATCACAGGGCTTAATAGCCCTCACCCAGACCATAGGCAAAATAACCTTACTAGATGTGAAACATGACCTTGGCAAGATTGGCTAACACTCCCTGGAAGAGGAGATAGCTGTCCAAGAGGTGGACCACTGGTCCCCAAACTTTTAATAATAACCA
>NW_007006977.1:0-7271 GCF_000164805.1 Carlito syrichta
CAGTGACTAGCTGTCCTCTGTGATAGGTACTCCATTAAATGGGCATTCTGAATAATGAGTGCCCCTGTGACTAAACTTCCTTTGTGATGAATGTCAATGTGACTGATCCTTCTATGTAATGGATGCCCAGTTGCTCCTTCTCCTCTGTAATAGGATTCTAAGTGATTTGTCTCACTCTTCTCCATGATTAGTGTCCCTGTGACTGGTCCACCTTTGTGAAGTTTGCCACAGCGACAAGCCCTTTTCTGTGATGGGTCACCCATTGACTCGCCCTCCTCTGTGATGAATGTCCTTGTGTTTGGTCATCCTGTGTGTTGTATGCCACCGGAACTGTTCCTTCTCTGTTTGGTTCCTCAAATACTGGCCCTCCTTTTAATTGTTCCTCCAGTGACTGACTTTCCTCTGTAATTGGTGCCCCAGTGACTAGCCATCATCTGTAATCAGTACCCAGGTGACTGGCCTCCTTTGCAATAGGTGACCCTGAGACTGACCCTTCTCTGTGATCAGTACTCCAGTGACCACCTCTCATCTATTATCAGTACACCAGAGACTAATCTTCCCTGCAATGGGTGACCCTGAGACTGACACTCCACGCTGAGGATGCCCCAGTGACTAGTCTGCCTCTGTAAACAATGCCCCAGTGACAAAATCTCCTCATTGATGGATGCCTTATTTATTGGGTACCCTCTATGATGGGTGCTTGAGTAACTGTCCCTCTTCTATGAAAGTTGCCTCATTGACTGGGTCACCTAGGGATGTTAGTCCGGATGACTAGCCCTGCTTTATTATGGGTGCTCCAGTGACTGAGTCTTTTCTTATTGGATGTCACAGTGACTAGATTTCCTCTGTGATGGGTGCCCCAGTGCAAGGTGCCTCAATGACTGGTCTTCCTCTGTGATTGGTTCCCAGTGACAAAACCTCTTCTGTTATGGGTGCTCCAGAGACTAGTCATCTAGGTGAGAGTACCCCAGTGATAGTCCCTCTTTTGTCATCAGTGCCCTGTTATTGGACCTAGTTCTAATTGATGCTCCAGTAACTGAATCTCCTTTGCAATGGGTGCCACAGACACTGGCATTGCTGCTATAGGTGCCTCAGTGACTGGGTCTCCTATTTACGTGTGCCCAGGTGACAAACCCTTCTCTATAATGGGTACCCCAGTGACTGGTCCTCCCCCAATGGGTGTCATAGTGGCTGACTCTCCTCTGAGGTGGATGTCTTTGTGATGGATTCACATCTGTAATAAGTGTCTAATTGCCTCTGTCTACTGTGTAATGGGTGTCGCAGTAGATATTCCTCAACCATAATGGATTCCCTAGTGAATAACCCTCTTCTGTTCTGGGTGCCTCAGTGACTGAATATCCTCTGTATTAACTTCCGCAGTAACTAGGCCTCCTTCATAATGTGTGCACTCATGACTGTCTGTCTTCTGTGATAGGTGCCCCAGTGACTGGATATTCTCTGTATTAATTTCCTCAGTAACTAGTCCTCCTTCATAATGTGTGCACTCATGACTATCTGTCTTCTGTGATAGGTGCCCCAGTGACTAGTACTTCTGTTATGGGTGCACTAGTCACAGACCCGCCTTTGTGATTGGTTCTTCAGTGACTGGGTCTCTTTCATTATGGTTGCCCCAGTGACTGGACCTCCTCTATGACTAGTGCCAAAGTGATGGCCTTCCACAATAATTGTTGCCACAGTAACTAGATCTCCTCTGTAAAATTTTTCCCAATGACTGGTTCTTCTACCTAATGGGTGTCCCTGTGACTGACTTTCCTTTGCTTTGTGTACCAAAAGAAAAAACTTTCTCTGTGTTGGGTGTACCAGTGAATCACACTCTTCTGTAACAAGTGCAACTGTGACTGGCCTACCTCTGAGATTGTTGTCCCAGTAACTGGTCATCCTCTTCTTGGGTGACCCAGTGACAGCTCATTCTCTGTGATGCATGCCCCATTGACTACCACTCTTCTGTGATGACTGACACTGCTACTAACCCTTCTCTATGATCAGTGTCCTCTGATGACACCTCATTTATGAGGGGATCCTTAGTGACTGGCCTACCTCTGCCATGTATGGCTCAGTGACTGGCTCTCCTCTGTGAATAAATCACCCAGAGACATACTTCTTGCTGATTGTTGCCCCATTGACTACCTTTACTGTATGATCACTACCCAGTAACTCAGTCTCCTACAAAAAAAAAATGTGTGTCTCAGTGACTAGCACTCTTACATACAGTAACTGTGCCTCCTCAGTTATTTTAGCCCAGTGACTGACGCTTCTCTATAATGGATACCTCTGTGACTAGCCTTTCTCTGATATGGTTGTCCCACTTACATGGACTCCTCCATAATGGATGCCTTAGTAACAAGTCCTACTTTGTGATATCTGTCAAAATGACTTGCCATCCTCAGTAATGGATGACTTAGTGACTAGCCCTCCTCTGTGATGTGTGCCCCAGTGATTCTCCTTCTCTTTGACGGGTGCCCCAGTTATATTATCCCTTCTGTGATGGGTGACCCAGTGACTGGTGCTGTTGGGAGCCAACATCTACAGCTATACTATTGAGGCCTATGAAGGCCCGGGATGGAGGTCCACTTTTGACATAAAAGCATCAGAGACATCTATAGTGTTGATATACGACTAGTGACCAGTTTGTATATATGACATAAAAATGCATATTATCTAGAAACAAACTTTTTCACTGTTAGACTAAAATCTCGGGTAAGGCCTTACAGCAGAAACATTCTGTGCTTTAAGTTTCTATTTCTCTCTGATCCTCTGAGGCATTCTTAAGTTTCTGTCTCTCAGAAGTAACCATACAGCCTTTGTTCCTGTTAGCAGAAATTGCTCTAATAGTTTTGGTTTTCTGCCTCTAGCCAGGCAGAACGTTCCTAGTTTCATTATGTGCCAAAACTCTTAGTCTGCCTCTACCCCCTGGCCATCTTCATGGCAACTGTGCCTTTTCTTGTCCAAGGGTGTGACAACTACCATTTGATTTATTCACTTAAGACCAGACTTTTTATAAGGAAGTTTAGAAATATATATACATAGTTCAGTTATCCATATATAACACTATGTGAACTTGTGCTTGCTACTTCACCTTCTTCTGCTTGAAATTTGCCCTCTAATATGCCTGTGTATGGTAATGATAAAACCCAGTCATAGGCCTGTTGGAGAGTGAATCTTTAGTACTCTCACTTATTATTGAATATACTTTTGCACTTTGGATTTCTGCTTTGAGGCATCAACTTCTGTGTCCTGCAGACGTTGATAGTAAAGTATGCATTGGGTGTGTCGAACACTGTGGTTGACGTTTTCTGCTAGTCACTATTTAGCATTTTATAGAGGGCTCTGGCATTGGTGTCTCTGACAAGCTTTTAAGATCAAAGTTTAAAACATGCGAGACACCGAGACTAGCACCTCTCTGTCTTCTCTTAAGTGTAATCTGTGCTTTATCTGCTTTATCAGTTTATCCTTTAAAATTATATATTTAAAGTTTTATAAGAGATCATATACTAAATCATATAGTTAGATGCTAAAAATCATAGGTGCTAGTTATGATTTCGTTTTAAGCATGTGTACTCTGATACTAATCATTCTGTTTGGAGCACGAGGATCTTGTGATGCAGATTTTAATAGATATGATGTGTATCAGTAGATTCATGTGCCCCCAGCAAAAATACTTTTACTACTAGAAGTTAAGATAATTAATATAAATCTTGATTGTTCTGTTAAATCATAATAGGTTAGTAAAAAAGGGAAATTTTTAACTTAAGTAAAATTTAAAATCGCTTATAATATATAGATTAGTCATTAGGTATTATAGAAAACAGTTTGCCAAACTATTGTTAAAATCATACACCTGTTATTTTGATGTAAGCTTTGTAAGGCACGATATGCATCACGGAGTTTTCATTGTCAATTGTTACCTTAAACAAAAATCTTTTGTGAAGAACTTTATGCATCATGCGATCTGTAAGCCCCTAGCAAATATTTGATTATTGCTGGAGATTGTAGAATATGGTATATAAGCTGGACGAGTTTGAATAAAATTTGGACTCAGTCCTGATCAGACTGATCCCAGAACTGCCTCTGAGTTGTTTCTTCTCACCGTGTCCTGACTCTCTGGTGCAGGCCCAACCCCCCTCAGGTTGGAGCCGGTCTCTGACAACAGTCAATCCTTTTCTTATAGCATTAAAATAGATGTTGAAGGTACACTCTATGAGTGAGAACATGTGATACGCAGATCTTTGTTTCTGTGAGAGATCACTCAGTATTATAGACACTAGTTCCATCCAAGTTGCTGCAAAATTTATTATTTTGTTTTTTTTATGGATGTTGAGTATTCCACAGTGTATATATACCACATTTTTAAAATCCAGTCCTCTTTTGATGGATAGCATGGTTGGTTCCACGTTCTTGCTATTGTGAACAATCCTGTGATAAATATACATGTGCGGGTATCTTTTTGATAGAGTGATTTGTGTTCTTCAGGGTATATTACCAGTAGGATGACTGCAGAATCATATGGGAGGTCGATATTTAGAGGTTTTAGGAATTGTCACACTGCGTTACACAGAGGTTGCACTAGTTTACACTCCCACCAGCAGTATAGAAGTTTTCCTTTTTCACCACACCCCCTCCAGCAACTGTTGTTTTTTGAGTTTTTGATAATTGTCATTCTGACTGGAGTTAGGTGGTATCTCAGTGCAATTTTCATTTGCATCTCCTTGATGATTAGTGAAGTTGAAGATTACTTTATGTGACTGTTGGCCACTAGGATGTCTTCCTTTGAGAAGTGTCTGTTCATATCTTATGCACACTTTGTAATAGGGTTGTTTGTTTTGTTTTGTATTTCTTTTCAGCACATTTGAGTTCTTTATAGATCCAAGATGTTAGGTTTTTGTCAGACCTGAAGTTGGAAAATACTTTTTACCTGTCTGTGAGTTGTCTCCCTGCTCTCTTGATGGTTTCTTTGGCTTTGCAGAAGCTTGTCAGTTTAATGAGGTCGCTCTTGTCTATATTATCTCTAATTACCCATGTATTTTGGGTTTTGTTCAGGAATTGTATGCCAGTTCCAATTTCCATAAGGGTGTGTCCTGCATTTTCTAACATTCTTATGGTTTTAGGTTTTACATTTAGGTCTCTCATCCATTAAGAGTTAATTTTTGTGTATGGGGATAGATAGGGATCTTGTTTGACTCTTCTGCATGTGGTCAGCCAGTTTTCCTAGCACCATTTCATGAATAGGTTCTCCTCTCCCCAGTGGTAGGTGGTGGGGGCTTTGTTGAAGATGAGTTGGTTGAAAAATTGAGGTTTTGCTTCTGGAATCTCAATTCTATTCCATTCGTCTCTATGCCTGTCCTGTACCAACACCAAGATGTTTTGATTATTGTAGCTATATAGTAAAGTTTGAAGTCTGGTAGTGTGATACCTCCAGCTTTTTTTTTTCCTGAGGATTTTTCTGGCTATTCTTGGTCGTTTGTGTTTCCATATCAATTCCTGTATTATTTTTTCTAGCTCTGAGAAGAATGTTGCTGGTAGTTTGAGGGGTATTGCATTAAATCTGTAGATTGCCTTAGGTAAAATGAACATCTTTAAAATGTTGCTGCTTCCAATGAATGAGCATGGGATATATTTCCACTTGTTTGTGTCATCTTTGATTTCTTTGAGCAGTGCTTTGTAGTTTTCATTGTAAAGTTCTTTCACGTTTCTGGTTAGGAAGACGTCAAGGTATTTCATTTTTTTGGTGGCTATTGTGAATGGGATTGTTCTTTTTATTTGGGTTTGTTTGTTTATTATTGGGGTAAAGAAATGCGATTGTCTTTTGCGCATTTATTTTATACCCTGAGACTTTGCCATAGTACTTCATCAGTGCAAGGAGTCTTTTGACAGATTCGCTTGGGTTTTGAAAGTACAAGATCATGTCTTCGCCTAGGAGAGATAACGTGATTTTTCCTCTTTTCCTATTTGAATACCCCTAATCGCCTTCTCTTTTCTGATTCCTCTATCCAGGACTTCCAATGCTATATTGAACAGGAGGGAAGAGAGTGGGCATGCTTCTCTTGTTCCAGTTTTCAGGGTAACGGTTCCAATTTTTGTCTATTTAGCAGTATGCTAGCTGTGGGTTTCTCGTAGATGGTTTTTACTATTTTGAGGTATGTCGCATGTATGTCTAGATATTTGAGGGTTTTTATCAGGGAGTGGTGCTGGATTTTATCAAAAGCATTTTCTGCATATAATGATATAATCACGTGTTTTTTGTTCTGACGTCTGTTGATGAATTTAATTACATTTATTGTTTTGCAAATGTTGAATCAGGCTTGCGTCACAGGAATGAAGCCTACTTGGTCATGACAGATGATTTTTGAGATGTGTTTTGGAATCCGTGTTGCTAGGATCTTGTTGAGAATTTTGGCATCTATGTTCATCAAAGATATTGGCCTGTAGTTCTCTTTCTCTGTTGAGTCTTTAACTGGCTTGGGGATCAACGTGATGTTAGCCTCATAAATGATTTGGGGAGAGTTCCATGTTTCTCAATCGCCTGGAATATTTTCAGTAGGATTGGTATCATCTCCTCCTTAAATGTCTTATAGAATTCTGCTGGAAAGCCATCTGGCCCAGAGTTTTTTTTTTTTTGTAGGTAGTTTTCTTATTACATAATCAATTTCCTTGATTGTTATTGGTCTATTTAGGGTTTCGATTTCTTCTTGTTTCAACCTAGGCAGTTTGTGTGATCTCAGAAAATCTTCCTTTTCCTTAAGGTTTTTCAGTTTGTTTCCATACAATGTACATAGTAATCTCTAATGATATTTTGTATTTCTTTGGGGTCAGACGTGACTTCATCTTTTGTGTTTCTGATTATGTTTATTTGGACTTTTTCTCTCTTGATATTGCTCAGTCTAGCTAAGGGACCATCAATCTTGTTTATCCTTTCAAAGAATCAGTTTTCTGTTTCATTGATTTTTTTGTATTATCATTTTGTCTTCTATGTCCTGGGTTTGGGGTGTTATTTTGGTGATCTGGATACTTCTGCTGAAGTTAGGGATTTGGTGGTATTGTTTTCCAGCTTCCTAAGGTGACTAGTTAGGCTGTTAATTTGTGATCCTTCCATTTTCTTCATGTATGTTTATAGGGATATGAATTCCCCTCTTACTACAGCTTTCGTGGCATCACAGAGATTTTGATAAGATGTCTCTTCATTTTCATTTGTTTCCAGGTATCTTTTAATCTCTGTTTTGATTTCATTGTTGACCCAGGAGTTGTTTAGCATC